>NC_068394.1:17429743-17512243 GCF_023724105.1 Carassius gibelio
TCCCTAAAGCTTATTTTTTGTTGACAACAGTAGATTTCACTTCATACAACAAGTTAGATTAAATGTAGAAATGAGTTTCTGTAGAACAGCATTTATTGTGAACTGGGATGCTTCACGACACTGGAAACACTGGATCATGAGCTGCTCGTGTGTAAATAAACAGAGCCACACTATAAAGATACAATTAAATCCATATTGTGATTTAGATTTTATTGATTAAATGCATAGCACCTCAAATCATGCACATCTGTTCAGAAGAGATGCACAAGTTTTCTAAACATTCAGAACCACATGTTTAGAAAATTTGAAAAGTTTGATAAGAATACTAAATCATAATCAGCAACCAATAAAAGTTTGTTTTTCATTCTTGAACCTCGAAGAAATGGAAAAATTGTGTTTGGACTTATCGAAAAAAGACGAGTGCTTCCATGTCTGGCCTTGGCTAGGTAAGCTTTTAACATTCCTAAGTGCTTTAAATGAAACATTAGTCTAAACAGTAGAATGTGGGAGATGTTTTATGGCAGACATGTTTAACCCGAGGCCATAGCAGATAAAAAAAAAACACAAAACTAAGCATTAGAGATGTTCTTCTTTCAGTAGCACTCACTTAATCTCTGGTAGGGATAAACTGACAGGTGTAAGAGTAAGAACTTATATTTCAAGGGATATGGGGTGACCTCTCTCAAAGGACAGGTGTATATGTTGAATGTATGTATAACATTCATGTCTTCTACATTTTTAATCAACTGATGTGTTCAATTATAAAGATTTGAGAGGAGATTGTGTACTGACACACTCTAGAAATGACCCTTCAGTTTTGTTACACCAGCCTTACAGTGATGTTCACAAAATGAAGTATACAATTCTGAGTAAAAGACACTTCAAAATGAAGATTTATCAGATACACCTTTACTGACCCAAGTAAACCACTTATGTCAAGAATCTATCTAGATTGCACTTGAAATTAAGAGAAATTAATTGTGGTCACTGTTGAGATAAAAAAAAAAAAAAAAAAAAAAAAAAGAAACATTATCATGTAACTTGTCCCGCACCAATTATACCACAAATCATGCAACTATACTAAAAACTATTCTGAAAATTTTAAAACAATCTTAACACCATAGAAACCATTTATCAATGCAGAACACCCAGAATATCCTGTCATCCATTTACTGTAATAACACTAGGGTTGAGAATTGCAAGACATTTTCAGGTTCCGCCTAATGATTCCTGCAAAGTATTGGTCAATTTTCACTTTTGGTCTGAACAAAAAGAGCAGATGGGCAGTGAATACAAATTCATTCTCTTCCAATGGATGGTGCTTTTGGACCCATGGAAACTCTGTCTCTCTCTGCATCAAGCTAGTTAATTATAAATAGTAATACAGGTGCATTTACCTAAACACCTACCTAAACGATGGGTACTCAACATTGGAAAAATAATTGTAACCCAACTTAAGCCCAACTTTTACGGCTCTGAGGTTCCAGAAGATGTCTGGAGAATTTAGTGGTTTTTGCAAAGGCAATGTTATTGATATTCATGAGGTGTCACTATTAAAGGATACACACATAGTGCATTTGTTTTGTCACATATATATATATATATATACAGTACAGACCACATGTTTTGACACACCTTCTCATTCAAAGAGTTTTCTTTATTTTCATGACTATGAAAATTGTAGATTCACACTGAAGGCATCAAAACTATGAATTAACACATGTGGAATTATATATGGAATTATATACATCACAACAAAGTGTGAAACAACTGAAAATATGTCATATTCTAGGTTCTTCAAAGTAGCCACCTTTTGCTTTGATTACTGCTTTGCACACTCTTGGCATTCTCTTGATGAGCTTCAAGAGGTAGTCACCTGAAATGGTCTTCCAACAGACTTGAAGGAGTTCCATGAGAGATGCTTAGCACTTGTTGGCCGTTTTGCCTTCAGTCTGCGGTCCAGCTCACCCCTAAACCATCTCGATTGGGTTCAGGTCCGGTGACTGTGGAGGCCAGGTCATCTGGCGCAGCACCCCATCACTCTCCTTCTTGGTCAAATAGCCCTTGAAATAGCCATTGTATGGTTTAATTGAACCGGCTATCAGAGTGGATGCTCGTCTGCAATGTTTTGATCAACATATTCAGCAGAGCTTGGTTCCTGAGAGCAGCACTTGCTTTTCAGTACCTTCTAATGTTACGGTCAGCCCAACTTTCGATCCGGAACCCATGCAGGTGGACAGAACTAGGCTTTCCTGGGAGGAGAAGGATCGACGAAGAACTCTGGGTTTGTGTTTATACTGTGAAGCTGTGGATCCCGCTGCTGCTCAATGCCCAGTAAAAGACAGAGCCTGTCAGTAGTGTCGAGGTTACTGGCAGGTGGTATTACTTTTAAGAAACCCTTCTTATCTGGCTGGACAGTGTGTTGTCTTGGAGTGAACATTGTCATTGCTGTTTGTTTAGTCTCTGCTTGCTCATCTGTGTCTTGTTCTGTGTTACAGGATGAACCCATAGACCTGTCTAACATGCTCACAGAGTACCTAGACCTGAAGGGAGTGTTCAGTAAGTCCCGAGCTGCTTCTCTTCTTCCGCATCATCCTTATGACTGTGCCATAGACTTATTGCAATGTATGTCTCCACCTAAAGGCAAGTTATATTTGCTTTCTGCTCCAGAAAGGGAGGCCATGGAGAAATGTAATTCTGATTATCTGGCAGCCAGACTCATTTGCCCTTCTTCTCCAGCAGATGCGGGGTTGTTCTTCGTTGAAAAGAAGAATGGTTCCTTGCACCCCTGTATCAACTATCGGGGTCTGAATAACATCATGGTTAAGAATACTTATCCTTTGCCATTGATGTCTTCAGCCTTCAAGCAGTTGCAGGGGGATTCGCTTTTCACGAAGTTGGACCTTTGCAATGCCTATCATTTGTTCAATATAAGGGAGGCAGATGAGTGGAAAACTGCTTTCAACAACCCTTAGGGGGTATTTTTATATCAGGTTATGCCTTTTGGGCTATCCAATGCCCCCGCAGTCTTCCAGGCACTTGTCAATGATTTGCTGAGAGATATGGTTGACCAGTTCATTTATGTCTACCTGGATGACCTATTGATATTTTCTTCCAGGATCATGTTTAGCACATTAGATGAGTGCTTCAGAGGCTGCTAGAGAATGTGCTTTTTTCATGCACACCCAGTCCCCTTTTTAAGATATATAATTTCATCTGATGGAGTGCAAATGGATCCCGAGAAGATTAAGATTGTGGTAGATTGGCCAACCCCAGATTCCCAAAAGGCCCTGCAGAGGTTTCTGGGCTTTGATTTTATTCTTAACAAGACAAACTTGTTGTTTCTATGGTAATTTAGGAGATCTAGTCAAATGTCTGCTCTGACTTACATGTGGTAACGCCTCCAATTTTCCACCTAGTCATTTATTTGTGCCTGAGAGTTTACAGTCCAATGTTATGCGGTGGGACCATTGCTCCAAGGTGGCTTGTCACCCAGGGGTGAGGCACACCTTGTGTCTGGTGAAGCAAAGATTCTGGTGACAATATATGGCTAGTGACACTCTGGATTTAGTTTTGGCCTGCTCTGTTTGCACCAGTTGTAAGACTTCCAATAGACTCCCTGCTGGACACCTTTAGTCACTGTCAGTCCCTTTGAGACCCTGGTCCCACATTTTGCCAGATTTTGTTACGGCCCTCCCTACCTCTCAGGGCAACATGGTGGTTTTGACTGTAGTGGACCGGTTCTCAAAGGCGGCCCATTTTATTCCTCTGACTAAATTACCCTCTGCCAGAGAGACAGCAACTGCTGTCATTGATTATGTATTTTGTATTCATGGCCTCCTGAGGTAAGTGGTCTCTGACAGGGGGCCTCAGTTTGTGTCCAAATGGATGGAGTATGCACACAACTCATTAGCAGTGTCATCTAGGGACCTGTCTCAATTTGAGTGTAGTTTAGATTACCAGCCACCAATATTTTCCAATCTTGAATCTGATGTCGCGGTTCCCTCTGCCGATGCTTTCGTCCAGAAAGGCCAGACAGGCTCTCCATCACGTGGGCATGTGCATTAAGGTGGGTGCCTGCACTAAGACTCAGGCCAATTGTCAATGGTTAAAGTCTCCCGCATACGTCGTTGGTCAAAAACTGTGGCTTTCTTCCAAAAATATACCTCTTTGCTCCCTTTGTAATAAGCATGCTCCTAAATGTATCGGCCCATTCACTGTCACCAAAATTGAGGTGGTGCACCTCAAACTTCCTCCATCATACAGGAGAATCCATTCCACTTTTCATTCCCCTGTTAATCTGCCTTTTCCGGTACCCCTACCGCTGCTTCTCATAGATGGGGAGCCTATTTTTTCGGTCAAATGTATTCTGGACTTGAGATGGAGGGGATGCGGATTTCAGTATTTGGTGGACTGGTAAAGTTATGGTCCAGAGGAGAGAAGTTGGGTTGCTGCAAGGAATATACTGGATCACTCTCTTATCGATGATTACAATCGACGAGAAGGTTCCTGTGATAGCACCAAGAGGCGCTCTTAGAAGGAGGGGTTCACAGGACTCTGCGTTCAGTCCTGTTTGTTTTGTCTGTTTCCTTGTCACATGTTGGCAGCGGTCTTTGCTAGTGCAACCTTGATGAGCTAATCAATCCAGTTCACCTGAAGCTCATCAAGAAGACTATTTATGTGGAGTGTTTTCTCTTGTCTTTTGTCAGATTGTTTGGTGTGCTTACCTGCTGTTGTCTGGTTCTGTCCAGATAGCTCTCTGGCTCCTGTGTTCTGTGTTTTTCCTGGCTGGTGTTTTGACATTCTCTCTCTCTGGATTTCCCAGACATGTGCATCAGCAGTCATCTTCCAGCCCGTTGCTGTCTCCTCGCTACCAAGGTCTACTCATCCATCTGAGACCCACAATTCTGATCATCCTATTTTCTCTTTGACTTTGTGCAATAAATGGTTTACTGGATTTGCTACTGGACACATAATTTATTTCCTGACAATACCTTGCAACCACCTGAAACACCTCAGCATCAATGCCATGTTAATTATCCAGAATGCCTCCACAACAACCATAACACTATAGCAACAAACTAAAAAACACTACTTAGAATAAGCATAGCAACACCCTAGCAACCATTCATCCACACCTTGGTATTCTCCTAAAACAATCTTGCAGCCACTTAGTAATGCCCTAGCAACCAGTAGCAACAAAGCAATAAAGTAAACACTCATACAACCTTAGAAAATGCTTAGGAACACCCAGTTCACCCTAGTAACTATTCATTACCACCAATGACACCACAATAAAAAAACCACTCAAGAACAACACTCATTAAAAAGTGCAAAGGAACACCCTAGCAACCATTCATCCATGGCAGCCACTTAGCAACTCCCTAGCAACCACCTATAACATCCTAGCAAATGCATATTAGAAACAGACTACAACCACTCAGAAAATGCATAGAAACATTCTTGCAACCACCCAGTCACCTACTGTAGCAACTGCATAGCAACATAATAAAATCACTTAGAGCAGTGATCCTCAAATCTGGCTTGCGATTTCCAGTTTTCTGCAGAGTTTAGCTCCGACTCCAATTAAACACACCTGCCTGTGATTTTCAAATGATCCTGAAGACACTGATTAGCAAACACATGCGTGTTTGATTAGGGTTAGAGCTAAACTTTGCAGGAAAGTGGATCTCGCGAGCCAGATTTGAGGATCACTGACTTAGAGCATTCCACAAATTGTTGTTTTGCATTGTAAAAAAAAAAAAAAAAAAATATATATATATATATATATATATATATATATATATATATATATATATATATATATATATATATATATATATATATATATATATATATATATATATATATATATACCTAAGGGAGATTTTTTTGTGTTAATGATTTTTTTAATCACATAAAAGCACTCAGTTAAGAAAGAAGAGGGAGTTTCCATGGATTTGTGAACCAAAATTATGTATAATGAACTGGTTATTTTGCTACATCATACTGTTTTGAATTCGAGGTTGTCTGAACAGATTTGACTATAAGCACAAAGTGTGAAATTGGAATACAAAATTATCAAGACATCCTTGCTCGCTCTTACGGCCACGCATAACAGTCAGAGTGGAGGCAGTTGTCATGGTGATTAATGTAGCAGCAGGAAAGTTAACGTGCACTAGAGAAGAATGGGGGGATTTCTGAAAGCATTTCAATCTTTAAAGTAAACTAATAGAGGCTCGTTCTCACCTCAGGTGCCAAGATCACATGCTCATAGACCACTAGCCATAGCGACATTCAGAGGCCAGTATCTCAATAGGTGTCTGAATGAAATCCATTGAGTTCGCTTGATAAGAGCACATTTGCATCAGGTGCAGGAATGCAACCTACAATGTACATAAAATAACTTTTTCAGACCTGATACTTAGGAAGAACAAACAAATGTATATTTCCATTTTTCATGTAACTGTGTAATTCCACGTATAAAAATTGAGTAATAATAATGAGCTACATGTAATCAATATGTAATTATTTATGTTGCTAATTACACAGCTAAAGAAAATGTGCTTGCTAATAAAGCTATTGCTCATACTTACATGAACATTAATGATTTTTAAGCTTTTGCTTGGTGGATGATAAAAACTGCACAGCAAAACAGTACAAGTTAATAAAAATAAAAAAAGAAAAAGAAAAGGAAAATTTAGAAAAATAAATTAACACCTAAAAATGTGGAACAGTTTGTTTCTTCATCGGAACAGATGGAGAAATTTACCATTTCATCACTTGCTCATCAATGGATTGAATGGGCGCCATCAGAATAAGAGTTGATCAAAACATCACAATAATACACAACACAACTCCAAAATACCAGTCCATAATCCATTATATTGATTCATCCAGTGAAAAAGTCTGTCCCCCGTTATTTTTTTTTTTTTTATCTCCTAGAATACTTATCTAAGTTAATGTATTCTGACTGCCTTTTGATAACATTTTGATTACTTTTGCCTAACTTTATATGGGAGTATTTTTCAGAGAAGATGCAAAGGTATTGTTAAATTATTAAAAAAGTACCTTTAAATATCAGGCGGACTTGTAATCGATAAAACGTAACTGTAATCTGATCATGGTATTTTTTTTAATTTAATATAACCCAAATACAAGTACAAAATTCATTGGAATTTGTAAACAGGATTACATGCAATCTGTTACTACCCACTGCTTGTGGATTATTGTGATGTTTTCAGATAATAAGATGTTTGGACTCTTATTCTGACAGTACCCATGTGAGGTAAGTTTCTCCAAATATGTTCTGATGAGTTTTGTGTAGGCAAAATGTTAAAATAATATAAATTTCATAATATAGGAAATTAGTTATATGAACAAATCAGTGTATATATATATTAAATATCAAAGCCTGTCTTGCTCCATACAAAGCAACATGTTGTACATTGCCATTCCACCACAGCTGCATAATGACTGCTGTTACGAATAACAGAGTGAGTAGTAATGCATTTCATCTCCAGCAGAAAAAAAAAAAGAAAAAAAAGAAAAAAAAACCTTTTGGTTTACTGCTAAAGATTATGGGGTTCAATAAAGAAAGTGGAAGATGAAGATAAACATAATATTAAGGATCATTAAAGAGAAGCATGTATTCATTTCCCCATGCACAGACTGACCCATCACCTCTAAGCTTACAGTGCTAAATAACAGCCTGGTTCTTGATGTGTAATCACTAGTGTATACTCCTATTTATGCTTGTGACTCATGCTAACAATCATGGGAGTTGTTTTAATTACTGTTTGCATTGAGATAGTCCCTTTCTTAGAATATGACTCCCTCTGTGTGCGAATCCTATATACCCACATACCTCTGAGTAATGAGACGACGGCTTGTTTTACTGTACCGGACAGATTGTTTTACACTAAAAAAAAAAAAAAAAAAAAAAAAAAAGACATAAATGATGAACATACAATCATATGAACTGGTAAGCTGCGTTGTACAACTTGATAAAGTTATATATATATATATATATATATAAACAGAAATGTTATAAAAAATAGATAGATAAAAATCTCAAAATAAATGTTTAATTTAAGGCCTCAGAAAGTGGCAGCCAATGTGTTCTGCGTGGTTGTCAAGGTGTGAATAAATGGTTGCTAGGGTGTTGCAAAACGTTTTCTGAGGAGTGGTGTTCTAATTTATTTTTAGTGTATTACTATCGTGCTATGAGTTGATAATATTAATAATGTATTGGTGGCTAAATATATTTTTATTTACAATTATATACATTATCTACAAATATAAACATATAATATATCATAATGAATATATAATATATTTTTATATTATTATTTAAGAGTAAAAAGTATGGAGCAGCATTTTTTGTGATCATTATGTCATCCTGAAATATCTGAAAGATTTGCTGTATTGTTTTACTGTAAAGTTCCAGAAACAATATAGCTGCCTGTCAGTCTTTTACTGTATTATTGTTTAGAACATAAAGGTTATGGATTATAATGACTAATATACATTATATGTTCTATACTGGTAATTATATGAAGTATGAATATTTATAAGTATTTTTTTTGTTTTTTCATATGATGTCTTAGCCCACAAGGTCAAAAGTCAATTTAGCACACAAAAGATGTCTTCATACAGTTAAGACGTGAATGAATGCCACTCAGAGGTCACTAGGAAGGTGACCAAAGCTTGCTATCAGCAGTCAATTGAGAGGAAAAATGTCTCAATTGGACAAATCTCACTAAATCTCATGTTTGCCTAAGACCGGACGAGCTCTTTGAGGGCTGCGTCTCAGTGTTCAAAAGAGCCATTAGGCCTTTCTTGGGTGTTATGATGGAAATTAATCTGTGTTGAAAGGAAGACTATGTGGTTCATGTTTGCTTTATGAAAAAGGAACAAAATAGTGTTTGTGCCAAACTCTCAGATCTCTCTTAATATGTTTTAGTGTTCATAAGCACAAACAGCTAGATGATTATTGGGTACTTATCCACTTTGAAAACAAATAGCACTATTTTTACATAGTAAAAACAGTTTCAACATCATAAAACAGACAGGATGGAGACAAACACTGAGCTTAAAGATGATCCACAATGAAGGATGATGATCATAAACGACACGTCTGACCTTTTATTTCTCTTGTTCTTAGACACTCCAACAATTAAATCCAAAAAATTGCTGGATTCAACACGATTTTCTGAAGAAAATGCTCTTCCATGAAGCTAGGTAATTGATATGCAGTTGCTAAGGTGTTTAGTGATTTTGAGCACATTTATATGCTCTTATGAAGGTATTCTCTATAGGTTTTAGCATTTTGCTAAAGTGTTTTTGAGGATGTTTCAGTGCTGTTTCTAAGGTGTTTAGAGTGGTTCTTAACATGTTCCTATGCAGTTGTTAAAGTGTTCAGTATGATGGTCGAGAGAACTTAACTTGCTGCAATTGAAGAAAACTCAAGTTAATAGAAAAAACACCAGCAAATAGGGATGCTCCGATCACGATCGGCCGATCGTTAATGCGCATCTCGTCAGTAAAGCCGGTTTTCTAATTAGCGGTTAATTCCATCAGGTGCGTGATTTCACATAGAGCAGCTGTTACTACACAGAGCCTTTGTTAATAGAGAAGATGCGCAAATCCACTTCATTTTCAGCGTTTTTTGGCGCATCTTCTCAGTTAACAACGGCTCTGTGTAGTAACAGCTGCTCTATGTGAAATCAGGCACCTGATGGAATTTACCGCTGATTAGAGAACCGGCTTTACTGACGAGATGCGCATTAACGATCGGCCGATCGTGATCGGAGCACCCCTACCAGCAAATGAAGAAAATATATTCATTGGTTTAACAATAATGCTGAAAATACTCAAAACACAAACAAATACTGAAACATGCTTCAAATACTCAATGTAAGCAAATACCAAATCACACTGCAAATACTCACAATGCAACCAAATAAAGAAATGCACTACAGATACTCAACACAACCAAATACAGAAAAGCACTGCAGATATTCAACATAACCAAACACAGAAACACACAGCAAATACTCACAAAGCAAACAAATACAGAAACGCACTGCAAAAACTCACAATGCGAACAAATAAAGAAACACACTGCAAATACTCAATGCAAGCAAACACCAAAACATGCTACAAATATTCACACTGCAAACAAAGGAATGTGCTGCATATACTCACAGTGCAACCAAATACAGAAACATGCTGCAAAAAGTCAACACAACCGGACACAGAAACACAGGGCAAGTACTCACAATGTAAAGAAATACAGAAACAGGCTGCCGATACTCACAAAGCAAACAAATAGAGAAAACAATTGCAAAAACTAAATGCAAGCAAACAGCAAAACACGCTACAAATACTCACACTGTAAACAAAGAAATGTGTTGCAAATATTCAACAATGGAACCAAACATAGAAATGCGCTGCAAATACTCAACACAACCAAATACAAAAAAAAGCACTACAAAATATTCAACACAATCAGACACAGAAACACACGGCAAATACTCACAATGCAAAGAAATACCAAATCGTGTTACAAATAGTTAATGCAAGCAAATACTGAAATGCGCTACAAATACTTACATCACAAACAAATATTGAAAGAGCCTGCAAATACTCACAATGCAACCAAATAGAGAAACATGCTGCAAATACTCACGAAGCAACAAAATAACGTGCTGCAAATTCTCACTATGCAGACAAATACAGAATAGAGCTGGGACAACGCGTCGAGGTCATCGACGCAAAATATGCACATCGATCCGTCAACCTGTTTTTATTTCTCGAAAAAACATTTGCAAAATGTTTACCTTATGTGCGCTGAATATACGCGATGGACGGATCAACATTCTGTCCAACGTTATATAACCAATCCAGGTGTTTTTCTGCATTGATCTTTTTTTTGGCGGCTGTCAAAGTCTTATTTGATCAGTGAGTGATGTAGAATAGAATGACTGCTGGGCCTGACAGGGCGCGTACGAGAGAGAGCACCGGCTGCGCGCGCGCACTCAGTCTTCAAACAACACGAGCGCTTCTTGCTCTCTCTCTCCCTTGTGCATATTAACCAAAATCATTAAACACGATAGAAAAAGGGCGAAACACCAAAGTTTCACCCGCGCTCATGCACTTACAGTCTTCAAACTACACGAGCGCTGTCTTGCTCTCTCTCTCTCTCTCTCTCGTGCACATTAACCAAAATCATTAGACACAATAGAAAAACAGCGGAACGCCAAAGTTTCACGTGGAGCATTCAGAGATTTTTTTTTTCTCCATGACAGGCTGCTGGCTCCCACTGTTAACTGTAATTTTTGGAAAAGCACTCTCTGTATTAGCTTAAAGCCCTCAAGTTTACATTGGTTACGGTATTCTTTCGATTGCTCTAAACAAGTATTTTGGGTGACCTTTTTTATTGAATGCTAGACATCAAGTTGTTGTTATTTTCATCTGAAAGAAGAACTTTTTTCAGTAAGCTAGGCCCTATGTGTTCAGTAAGCTTGTTTCAGTAAGCTATGTGTTTTCAAGGCTTCAAGGTTTTATTGAATGCTATCTCTATACAAATGCAAAGTAATGCATTCTTAGTCAGTCTTTTATTTTGTAATTTTAATAGCAAAAACATATATTGCAATGTTAAGGAATTCATGTTTTTTTTCATTCAGATATGTAAATCAACATGTATAAATTGTTAGTAGTCAATTAATGGGGAGATAATCGAAATCGAATCGGTCTGAAAAAAAATGAATCGTTAGACTAATCGATGCATCGAAAAAGACTAACAGTATATGAGAAAGAGTAATAGCAATGCTTGCCTTTCCAGGTACTAATAATAATTATAAATTTTTTTAAACCAAGCTTCGGTGTCTTTTTTTGAATATTCTCCATCAACCCCATTGGCTTCAAACAGCTCACCGATTCATACTCAGCCCTAACCCTCTGGCAAAAGCAGCCTTTGATGTCGTGAAATTGTTTTTAATTTCAGTTTGCCTGACAATACTTTGCCTACGGAAGTTCTTAAGAAAGCACAATGCCCAAATTTCAGTAAGACTGCTGACTTTGCTCTGCATGCAAAGTTCAAGGCAGTTCATCGATGGGATCTCATTAGTATTCGTAAGCATTCGTAAGCATTCGTGCACATTCTTTGTTTAGACAGATTATGATATGTGCAATAGTTACGTATTGCCACCCTATTAAATGTAAACTGTGAAATCATTTAAAGTGATAGTTCTCCCAAAAATAAAAACTCTCTGTTCATTTACTCACTGTCATTTTATCAAATACAAAATAAGAACTTTATAATGAAAATCAGTGGGGTTCAAAACACCACTGTATTTTCATTGTATAGAGGGGAAAAACAATCTTCTTCTGTGTTCAGACAGATAAAACAAAGTTAATGACAGATTTTTCATTTTGGAGCGAACTATCCCTTTAAGTGTCTATCCAAACTACAAACTCCAAAAAAAAAAAAAAAAAAGGAACTTTGAAATACGATGGACTGCAAGTGCATTGAGGTAGGGCATGTGTCATATGCTAGTGTAATTTATCCAGATTTTTGGTAATCTAAATGGATTAGTGGAACCCCAAGGGTAAACATGGGAAAGCATGCACACACACACTGATGAATGCATTATATCCAACATTTGGTCGAACAAGTTCCTCAACCTCCTGCTCATTGTTTGCCTATTAAAGGCATATTAAGCAATGCCATACATAAATATAGATCTTTTGATGCATTGATCTTTCCTTTTAAACATCATAAAACATGGACTGAGATCTTTCAAGTAAAATGTTATGATGGATTTGGGGGCACCTGACCTTTAAAAGATTAATGTCGCTGTGTGACTTTCCAAGGCTGCGTATAATTGCTTCCACTTTAGGATCTGTCAGCTACAGGGAATAATGAGCGAGTTCTCTGTGCAGCTTAGTGTTGTCTCATCAACATCAGCATAGCACTGAGAAGAAAGATGGAAAACTACTGCTGTATTATCAGAGGCGTAGCCGCAATTGAGTTATGCAATGCAACAAGTTTCCCACGATTTTCACCTTCAGTGAACTGCCATATTGTGAAACGTCTCTCTTAATAAAATGAGGCGTCTAGGTGAAATGGCAGGAACAGTGGAATCCAAAGTCTAAAGACAATAAAAGCATTTTTTCCCCTTTTTTCCTCCTTTCCCTATTATTTATTCTCCATTTCAAGCTGGAAATAATAATAATGCTATTATTCTAAATATACATTTAAGATTCTGCATAATTTCTAGGTCACTAAACAGCTAAATTGGGTTCTCTGAACATGTGAACCCATGTGAACTTTGCACAGACGGTCATATTTACTTCTTCCATCGAAACCAAGATGCTCTTTAGAACATTATAAGATCATACTGGATAACAATGATCAATTTGGGACATTTCAGAGTGCTGAATATTCATGTAAATATTTTGGTTATGCTGAAATATTTCAGTACACTTCTACATCCTTGTTAATCAGCTATCATTTCCCACTGATTTGAGGAATAATTTATGGGTAGGGTTATGTTTAGGGTGAGGGAATGGGTTAAGTCTATATATTTGGACAACAATGTTGATCCAGGATCATTCAAAAGATGTTGATCCAGGAACATGTTTTTGGCAAAATCACGTTGACCACAAACGCCAATTCTCCCATTTTTTGCAGAATGCGATATATCCGCTCAAATAATCGCAACGCACCATTCCAGGTACTGTAAACAATCTTGTCAGTAAAGCTGATTCTGTGATTAATAGTACCGGTAAATCTCCATCGCGTGCTTTCAGTTGGAAATTATTAAGATGCATTTAATACACAGAGCCGCAGATCACTGACAAGCTAAGCGGTAACACTTTAGAATAAGGTTCCATTAGTTAATGTTAGTTAACTACTTTCGTTAACATGAACTAAGCAAGAACAATACTTCTACAGCATTTATAAGTCTTAGTTCATGTTAATTTCAACATTTACTAATGCATTATTTAAATCAAAAGTTGTGCTTGTTAACATTAGTTAATGCACTGTGAATTACCATGAACTAACAATGAATAACTGTATTTTCATTAACTAACATTAACGAAGATGAATAAATACAGTAATAGATGTATTATTCATTGTTTGTTCATGTTAATTAATACATTAACTAACATTAACTAATGGAACCTTATTCTAAAGTGTTACCAGCTAAGCTAAATCGCATTCATTAGATGGATCTATAATGAACGTGATATTGTGTAGCTTGTCAGTGTTAGTGTTTTTATTAATGACATTAATGTTTTTGTTGATACAGCATGTAGCACTAGTCAACTAAATGAACATAACATGACAAAGATGAATGCACTCTTGGCAGTTGAATGTAAGGGAAATGTCATTTTGGAATTTCTGTGCTCTGATGTGATGTTGTTCATGTTATTGTTCATAATGACATTTTATTTTATTGCTGTAATTAATGCATAGCATTAACGAGATGACTCTTTGAATTCATTTTGGAAGAGATGACTGATGAATGTATTTTAGTCCAGTGCCTGTATATAAGATTAGTAGGCTATTGACCAAGTTCAGAGGCAGTGCATCAGCTTATGTTATGTATTTTTCACAAAACTTTCAATAACTTTCATATTGATTCAATGGATTTAAAATATATATATATATATATATATCAAAATGGATTTATTGCGTTTTGTAACCAAACTCTTTATATTTATTTATATATATATATATATATATATATATATATATATAGTAATTAACATTTCTTTAATTTTGAAATACTGTTGAACTAGAAGTATTATTTATGTATAGTTATTTTTAGTATAATGAATTAGCATCATATTGTGATTACAGATGGAATACTTCTTGAGCACAATGATGAGAAGTGAACGATGAATGGCCATTTTCAAACGTTTAGAAAAGCCAACCAATCCATGGCAAAATATTTCAGCACTCCACCTGCCAGGAATCACCTCAGGCATGTTTCCCCATTTAGCAATTCACAAAGGCGGCAATTTGCAATGTTTTTCTGTGGGAACTCGTTCGTCTATTTTGACAAGCCTCCAGTGGGTGTGGAGACCAACTTTTGCTCAACATGAGAGTGAGGAATCCGTGAATATGTGTCTTGCACCGCTAATGTGGGTAATTGTCATTCATCAGCATTGTGGTGAGATATCAGGCGGTTGTTATAAAAGATCTGGGTTTTTAAAGCACTGTATCTTTATATTAATAATGGCTTTATTTATTTGTTTTGGCTGCACAAACATTACTGCTACAATGATTATGCGTTGCTGTGTCTGCAAGGTGTTCAGGGTGATTTAGTGCACTACTAGTCAGTTTTTCTTAGTGATTGCTTACTGGTCCAATTCAAATCAAAAGACCTATGATCATTCGGCTCTCATGGATCAGGTTACTCTTTTTCACCCACTTTATTCACCAAATTAATTGCAAGCCTATACAAGTTCAATTTGACATATCTTGCATGTCTATAACCCAAAACAAAAAATATTAATGTGCAGGCTAATAGTTATAGCAGGTTTAGCCGTTTTGGTCACCCCTGGTAAGCATTACTAATAATATTGTAATCATGAACCATATTTTATAAATCACTATCTAATAGTCGAAATAAAGTGAAGCAAAACAACAAATCAAACTTGTCTGATAAGAATTTCTTATTATTCCAATAAAAAATACATTCATACAGAAATATAACAATTTTGCAAAACAATTTCAAATAAAATTCATATAAAGCAAAACAACAAATAAAAATCTTAGAAAATATTTTTTTTTTTTTATCCTAACTTTTGTGTTTTTATTCTTTTGTACAAATATTCTTTAGACACGAGGGATTCATGAGAGAAAAGATAAGTGATAGAACGTGTTGGTTGAAGCAAGCAAATTGAAAACTCGATTAAGGCTCCATTACCAATCGAATAATATTGGCCACTGTTGGAACGACACAACGTTCTTGACCCACAAAACCCTGGCTTGTCTGATTTAATGGCAGCACAAGCTGCTTCAAGTTACGTAGCTGCTCGACATGCAACAGTGTCAAACCTCCATCGCTCAAAAAAAACAGAGCACAGCACTTATAAAAGCACAATACTCGAAAAATTCAAGCATATAACTATGTACAATAAATTTTATCAATCATTTGGTCCCTGAAAACATTATAGTTTACATTTCAGAACGCAATAGAAGCGGCGTTCGACTCCGCGTTCGTAAATTTCCATTGTAAATGTTTGGGGGGGGGGGTGATATATCTTTCTCTTTCTGGGTGGCTGTGCACTGTTTCCACAACACTGTCGCTGGACTAAAACAACGGCATCCAGACAGGTCAATATTGAACTGGCCGAGTCAGCAGTCTGTAGCAGGCAGGGCCTTCAGCAATTCATTACAGAGAAGCAGTACAAGGCAAGGCCTGTCTGACTGCAGCTTGTTAATTACAATAAATCTTTAGGCATTTCCCCCACCCTTTATTCTTGGTAACAGGGGACGGGGGGGTTGGCATTCCACAAACTTTCAGCCTTGTTTTATACAACGGCCTGTTTTCGCATTTTAAGAGCTTTTTGCCTTGCACACACCTCCACAGATCGAGATCTTGCATCTACAGCGTATCCGAAACGTTCAGTAGATACTGTATATCTGTAACTTTAAGTGCTCTAAATTGCAGAATTCACAACATCAAGAAATATGAGGGCAAATATTAATGAAAAAGAATGAAATCGCATGCCCGAGAATAACAAAATATATTACTTATCTACAAGGGCTTGGTGACAGTGGCCTCAGAAATGGGAAAGGTGCATGTCGAGGTGAAACGGAGCCTTAATAAAGCTTTTTCAATCACTTATATGAGACATTTTGTGACCCCCAGTGGAAAAGGGCACTTGCATAAGGCACCATTAAGGCCAACAGTGCATTAACAACAGATCAACTGGAGATAGAGAGAACTGTCTTCAAGATGACAAAACAATTCTTGTATGAAATGGTCACTGATGGGATTTGACCCTCCACCAGAGAGGAAAAATGAGGGAGTTTGATCGACGGGTGGAGAATGATCAATGCGTTTATGTACAATATTGTAACATTTAACCCAATTGTATTTAGCTGCGCTTTCTTGGAATCTATCTGCAGTCCCAATTACAAATAAAATAAAAAAATAAAATAAAAAGTACAAACCCCAATACCATGCAACACCTGTTTATGATCGTGAAGTTATATTTGTGTTACATCTCTAAGCACACAGCTCATACAACGGACTACAAATGAGCATTTGTAGCCTGTCAAATAACAAGCTACCGAACACATTGCACATTTAGTAGCTGCACCAAAAAAGCCACTTTCACTCAGGACCGAGTTTCTGTCCCCACCTTGTGATGGGGGCAGGGGGTGAAACCCTGGCCGCTACGCCCCCTGCAGTCCCAGAGCCCGGGGGCGTCAGGCAGGAGCTCTCAGTCTCACGGCTTCACTCACAGTTCTCGCATACCACGTGGAAACAAATACAGAACTTGTTCCCCGACACCATTCAGCCCACAGCGATACACTGGTACCCCCCTCCCACCCTTCTTCGCACACGGGACATTCATCCGATCACGTCAAGCAGGTTCTCTTTAAGATTTGTTTTAAAGTACCAGTGTATAGTCCAGGAGTTGTCCCGAAACATCATGCACCATACAACACACCATTCATTCTCTCTCTCTCGTTTTTTTTTTTTACTTTTTCTTTTTTTAATAAATCATCCTCCTCTCTTTGATTCTTCATACATGATTTTGTCCCTTCTTTTTTCGTTTCAACAACCAGTCAGTCCGCCTTTATCCCGGGGCTCATGGAGGCACAGGATATGGTGCAAAATGGCATGCTTTGGCTGGAACACACTCCCCCCATTTCTTGCAGGGCCAGGTCAACCAGGAAGCTGGTCAGGACACAACATATACCCAGCGTGAAGCTACGGCCTGCTCAGAGGTGCCTCTTCATGTGCAGGGCCAGGTGGTCCGACCTGGAGAAACACCTGGAGAAAGAAACAAGAAAAACAAGGTCAAGCAGGGGCCACCGTAGTCAAAGTGTGATCAGAGGTAGAGATCTGTGAATTGCATCACTGATGAGGCCCCTAGTGGACCTCAAGCTAAATGTTTGTCATACAGGAATAGGTGTTATCAAGACTTATGAAAGGAAAGGTTGGTTATGAGCACAACCAGAGAGAATTAGCATTTTCCTGGCAGAATTAGCAGTGGAAATTAGCAGTTTCATAATTATAATGAGAAATCTGTGAAAATATGCAGAAGAGATTTAAACTTTTTGTAATCCGTGTTAAAATTGATTTAAAGACATAATGCGAGTCTGAGAATTACTTTATAGCGGTCATATAAATATATTATGGAAATTAATAATTTATAAAGCAATATAGTTTTATTTAAAAAAACGGAAAATGTATAATGCAATTCATTAACATTTTATTAATTTTATGGATTTATTT
This sequence comes from Carassius gibelio, assembly GCF_023724105.1. Classification (NCBI taxonomy): domain Eukaryota; kingdom Metazoa; phylum Chordata; class Actinopteri; order Cypriniformes; family Cyprinidae; genus Carassius; species Carassius gibelio. The sequence goes on from NC_068394.1 coordinate 17,448,238, forward strand.
ATTTTTATTATTATTTTTCTTTTGTGGTGGGGTCAGCTATAACAAAAAAAGATAAATAAATAAATGATAATATAATTTCTTGCTTTTAAAAGTTAATTTGGTAATTTTGGTAATTGTTTTAAGGAAACATCATAAAATACAAAAAAATAAAAAATAAATAAATAAAAAAAATAACAATAATAAAAAAAATTCTCAAGGTTATAATTATCTGAGCACCAGCAACAAAACCTTATTGTTTAGGCTGAAGTGGATTACTCAATTTTTATTGGTGTCTGCAAGTATTAAATTATCCGAAGTTTGCTGAATTTTATGAATGATGGGCATTCAGATTCTGCAAAAACTGAACTGCTGGTAGAGATTCTGTGTAGGTCTGGATCTGAGCACAGGCTTGATCAAATGTTTTGTGTTAAAGAAGAACCATGAAATGTTTTGCATCCAGTAACCATGGGAAACAAAACGCCAAAAAGGGAAGTTGAGCAAACAATGGTGTTCAAAGCGCAAAGCTCTCAGGAAGGGAAATGATTAACAGAGGAAGTGATGACAAACAGGAGAGGCGCTTTGGTCATAAAACAGAGAATATCAATAAAGTATTGCGCTTTCAAGCATTTAATGTGATTAGGTAATTTAGTGCTAAAATCCAGACATAATGGGGCGACTTCGATCAATGAACCGATATAGCAGAATCAATGCCGAATGCAGATTCAGTCGCGTTTCAATGCATCAAAGGATCAGGCATGAGGCAAGAGAGACAGACGGCCTTTGATGACTGTCACAGCGAGATGACTGTCATAGCGAGAACTGAGCGTACCTGTCACAGTGACTGCATTTAAATGGCTTTGCACCGGTGTGCTTCCTGAAGTGTCGGGTTAGCTCGTCGCTCCTCGCAAAGCGCCACTCGCAGCCTTCCCATGAACACCTGTACGGCTTCTCACCTGTAAACAAGAACACAAACACCTTTCAGCTGGGAAACATTCACAAGTCTAAAAGGAACGTGGAATAGCGTGCGCAGTAATGCTCTCAAAAATGCATCTGTAAACAGGATTCTTGTCTACGGGACGAGTCTTAACTTTAATAAGATCCCTCAAGCTCTCAAGGATTGCGGGAATGCGTGGTATGCCAAAAGTCGGTCTCTATGCTGTGTGTGCATAAACAGCGCAGGGAACAATGCACGTCACACAGAGCCGGTTTTGAATGCAATGGGCCCTTTAAAAAGGGGGCCACCCAGATCCCCATTCAAAACCCTGGCTCTTTCCCATGACGAAACCAAAACTGTTTTGGTAGAGCAGGTTGTTTTCCCCCTGGCTGCCTTTCGTTCCCTTCCCCCATCCGATCCCCCCTCCTTCCTGGTCACGGCCACATTCCAAACAGATTAGGTCACCGTTTAGGCGTGCAGTCATGCAAAGCAAATATTCACAGAGTGACATTAGCCTTGCAGCTGAGGACAGCCTGTGTGAACTCAACTCCATTACACAACTTCGCAGGAGACGTGAAAACCTGCGTGAGGTTCTGCTTTCTGTTTGTTGGTTTGGAGACAATTTGGAGCAATGTCACAACTAACAGCAAAAGTTTTTACCTGTGTGAGTCCGCTGATGTGCTTTTAAGTGAGAACTCTTCGTGTAAACCTTCCGGCAGCCGTTGAAGTGACACCTGTGCACTCTCCTCCTGCCGTCTGGAGAGGCGTCCCCTACTGCGGAAGCCTTATCCGAGGCCTTCCCCAGTCCGTTTGGCCGTATCTTCACCGGTACGTGCAAGTCAGTCTGCGTGCTGCCCCACACCTGAGGGATGCCGGGCTCCTGAGGCGTCTCTGGCGAGGACGGAGGCGTGCTGATGATGGAGGAACTCAAGTGATGCGCTGACTCCGTCAGAACCGAGCCCAGCGGGTTGGAGGTAAAGATGTGAGTGGGCGAGAGCTCCTCCGAACTGTCAGACGCCTCGCTGCTGGCATCCGAATTCATGCTGTTGGTTTCTAATATTTGGCAGTCCTGATTGTCTTCCTCCTTGACGCTGGGAAGGCTGCCGTTCCCATCTCCCTTATCTCCACAAGCCAAGATGAGCTTGCTCCAAAGATCCTCCTGGCCCTCAAACTTGAGGTCAGACCCAGAGACATACGGCTCACTCTGCAAATACCTCTCCAGCTCCAGACAAGTCTGATTCAAAACAGAAAACACAGTGTTAGAATGCGCATGACTGATTTAGTGAGTTTCCTCTAACTTTCACAGGTGACTACCCAGGGTTAGTTTGGGTTAACCACACTAAGATCTGCACTTCACGCTTTTTCTGCTGAAATATGTAAAACTGTGTCATGTGGAAACATTACAGAGTATGTTTAAGGCATCTAAAATCTGTATTTTAGGTATAAATACGGCTTTGAAAGCTGTATATTGTCTTTCTGGAACAGTTGTCCCCTAGTGAGTCATGCAGACATGTGAGAGTCCTTTTAAGGATGCCACAGAACTTCCTCGTGAGTTTCCTCATTCAAACATAGTGACGTCCCCTCAGCGTACATCTGGACGCGTTTTAAACCCATTTTAACGCATATTAAGTGTGAACGTACCTTATTTGAGTGCAGAAGTGGTAAGATAAACGCTTTAAATCGAGTTTTTACATCTCAATATGAGCATTTAGCGGTGCGCTTTAGCTCTGCACATCCTCGATAACCACGACTACGTTTACCGCGCATTAGCCTTCATATGGCCCGAAGAAGTTAGTAATTCTACAGACTCCCCATTAGGTAAAACGTTTCCTTCAAGGGCAAATTCAGACTTCTATCATTTATTCAACATTATTCCATTTCCACAAAATGTTAGGCAGACTGACAAGTTTCAGTCACCATCCACTTTCGTTGCATGGACCAAGATGCAATGCAAGTGAATGGTGACTGAGGCTGTCAGCAGCTAACATCCTGCCTAACGCCTCTTCTTGTTTTTCTAGGAAATAAATAGATTTGAATCCGCATAATGGCGAGAAATGTTACAGATTTTCATTTTGGCTAAACGATCACGTTAACAGCCAATGCTGGGAAACATTAAGCAACTAAATGCAAACGCATGTTTTAAATGCCAAGAGATGCGTTCATATGGCACCATGCCAGAATCCCCGAATGCCTGAGGGGAAACTACCTGGATCGGTTTCAACAGAAACATTTATACGATTGTGCCAAGAATACGACTGCAACAGTTCCATCACAAGAATATCAATTTCAAGCAGCAGAACCTGCTATGACAGTAAATAAGCACCTCGTATAAACCCCGTTATGTGGCAGAGCATGTGCTGCAGGCGGTCATATCAACCAGTCTACATATGATTCCTTTTCCTTACTAAACTTTGCTTCTTACGGATTGTAATGTAATATATATCGCGAATCGCAACTCTTTAAAAAGTGAAAGAATATAAAAATAAACACTCCGTATGCCAAAAAGGGTTAATAATTCAGACGAACAGCTACAAGACTGACAACATTTACCGCGCAACCATGTAACCGAATCAAATACGTCACTGAGAATGTTACACTGTTTCATTCAGCGCGGCGCTTCGCGGATGTAAATAACTCTCTCCGTTTCCAGTTTAAAGACAGCGAAGTCGAACCACAAACTATCCTTTCGCCAATCACAGCGGAAGTTGTATCCATTCCACTTTAAAATTGTTACCTGTTGCCAATATTCTTCAAGCGATGGCAATGCAGAGAAATAGCCAGTCTCATGAACGATCTGAAGTTCCTGAAATATGCTGCACATTGGTAGAACATCCATTGCAATCCCACGTATCAGGCAATAAAAAAACAGAAAAAAAGTATTGATGAATCAGGGATAAAGTGTATCAAGCAAGTGTCCTCTTCGTGCAATAGCAACGCAGTGCAGCCGTCGCTTTGCTCGGAGTCCGCTAGTCCGTCTGTTGAGAAGAGCACTCTGTATTTGCAAACACTGAACTCACGCAAAGCTCTGTGCTCTGTCAACTTCCCCTATTCAAACCTTGTAGCCTGCTTGCTCCCTCGTGATAGCGTGACGTTGCCTCACAGCGCGTCCAATCAGATGCGAACAGGTTGCGCGGGCGCAAATGATATCACTTTACGCCAATCGCAGCGGCTTGCGGAGTCAAGTCCGTGTTCCTGGTGCTGTGATTGGTATATTCAACTGAACGGACCTGCACGCTGATTGGACGATATTTTTAGAAGCGTATATAAACGACCTGCGCTCAAACCACTCGCTTCTGTTTCTGGAAGACGGAGTGTCACACATGCGCCTCGGTTTGGCCAGTGTGAGCGCTGTCAGCTATCGGTTGCTTCTCCTGGAGAACTTCAGAGTGTTGAAATACGTCCGTTTTCCACTTTTCGACTTGTTTTTAGCTGCCTTGAGTAACTTCTGCAAACAAAAGTATGGCTTTGGAGAAGTTTAAAGCATATATATATATATATATATATATATATATATATATATATATATATATATATATATATATATATATATATATATATATATACAACAAAATAAAATGTCCCTAATACTTGACAGATATCAGTGAAGTGAATGTCTCATACTGCAATAAAATTGCCCTGTAGGCTTTGTAAACATTGAAAAAATCCCTGAACAGTGCACAACTTTATTAAGCAAACTAAAATGCAGCCAATAAGATACACTGAGCATTCTATGATGGAATTGTTCTTTTTGTTTTCTCTGAATAACATACAAATCACAGAGATTTATATTATAATAAACATATAATTGATAACCTTTTCTTCTTCTTCTTTCCTTCTCACACTTCTTCATTTGATACACTCTATTTTGTGCCTAATTAGAAATGATTGTAAAGTGATGTGTTATTATGTTAATATGTTAATTAATGTATTTGAAATTACATATCACATTAGGGACTCCTGGGCATCATGTGCCAGCCAAGGAGCTGCCTTTGAAAAGAATAGGAATCCTAAAAGATAGCTTTCTCCATATATTTCCTCACTGTAAGGTTACATTAAGGTTAAGTACTTGTTATCAGTTTGTTGTTTTTGAGGATACACTGAATAATCAAGTAAACAGAACCTTCACATGGAAATCAGTGATGTTGCTGTAGCAGCAGATAAAAGAGTGGAATTTGGCCAGAGCACATTGTGCATGAGTCAGGCGTGAAGGACATGGTCACTTTAGCCTAGTGAGGACAGCACTGCCCAGTTGACTTGTGTCCGTTCTTTAAATAGCCAATTGTTTGGGGTCTGTCTGGACTAAGTAAGAGGTGAATGATGAACTTAATCTGTCTGTTTGGTTATTTGGGCTGAACATAACTTATGGTTTAGTAGGCCAAACCTGGCAGTGGGTTCAAGTTTAAAAATACTTAACGGGTATAAACAGTGCTCGAAAAAAAGTGGGTTATTAGTACAGGATAACTTGAATCAAAATAAAGTTGTGTTCTTAATGCAATAATAGAGTATTTCCTACTCCACAATAAATACCATTAAACAGTTTTCAGTGAAAAGCATTTCAGAATGAAGCATGCTACATTTATATTGCTGACCTCATTATTCAATTTTGTGTAAAGTACATGGAATTACTTTCAGATTATGAATTGGGAAGGAGACAAGTTGTGACTGATATCATTTCTGAGTCATTTATAAATGGAAATGAAAGGTGAAGAGGAGCACATTGCATTGTGGGATACAATATTCTGTGCAGTGCGTTCAAAAATACACATACAGTAGGTAATTTTAACCATACAAAATGCATATTGCACCCTGAATATTCCTGAAGCAATAGGAGAATTATATTACACGACACTGAATTTGTAGTAATTCATTAATTTTACCTTGGTTTGAATAAAATGACTTTTTACAGAATGAATCATTGAATTTCAAATATGGATGTGTAGTTCAGTGTAAAACAAATCAAACGGAATAATTATCATGCACAGATTCCACTCTAGCATTCTTTATTTAGTCATTCACATATTTATGATCGATTTGTTTTTGAACAATGGATTTACTGGGTACTCATTTGCCTTTTTAACACTAGTGATTCACATAGTAATCATAGTTCTCTGGAATGGCTCTGAAATTGAGAGATACCTATTTTATCGCTTGCATAAGACCTGCATGTAAAGTTAATTTACACGCCAATCTGGCCTCCCATCCTCTTAGTTCAGTAGAGATGTTGCAAACAACATTTCCTAAACAGAGTGCCATTGTCCAGTGCCACAGTATAGTCTGGTGCTAAACTCTGAAGAACTGAGTCCCCATTGTAGCTCTCAGCTAGGGCCATATTTGTAACTCGTAGCATCTGATTCAGTCATATGCTGGTGTCTATGGAATTGCAGCGCCTGGCCATGATAGTCATTTGCAGGAATTTTTGAGCTGCTTGTCATAGGGGAAGTGTTACAACTGTTAATCATTGGCAAAGGTCAGACATTCCGGACAATGGCTTTGTCCAGCATGCTTTTGAACTGAAAGAGTGCCATTGAGGACAGTCTGTCGCTCTGGACCTCGGCGTCTGTTCTTCTTATCCCATTGAAATTGAACTTCAACAATGAGTTGCAGTTTAACAGTGCATCTTAATGTCAAGCTTTACACCGCCTCGCGTTAAGCTGATCTGAGCATTCTGGCTGTCATAACTGAGGCTAAACAGAGTGAGAGTCATGTGACCCGGCACCCAATGTGAATTGAATGAGAATCCTTTGGAGTCTCTACATGTGGTTATCGACTACAAACCAAACGGCAACACAGCGGCGATGTTGTGCAATCCACAATGGAAAGCTGCCACTCTACAGTCTTTTCATCCCCATTCATATCGCCCGAGTGCATTATCCAGAGGGACGTTTCATTAAGGAAGTGTCCAGAAAATACTCTGCGGTGGGCCCTGGCAAGCCTTTATCTCTTTTAGCAAGGTTCTAAACTCTATCATCATTATGCAACCCTCCCCGAACAGTAGCCACAGGAAAGAGCAATTACGCACAGGGTCCATTTTAATACATCATTGTCAGTACAATCAGTAAGTTGTTGCAGGTTGTTCTTTTTCCCTTCTAAACGATGTGCCGTATATAGAGGGCCATTTATCCCGCGAGTACCCATCCCTTGATGCGTGCAAAAACAATTATTGGCCGTTCTTTTCAGGAAAAGTTGATCCTGCGAGCAGCGCGCACACACGGGTCAGCGGACAGAGAATAGCCGGAAACTAGTCGCTATGCAAATAGACTGAGACACTAATTAGCCTTAATACAGCACAGACATGGAACAGGCCAAGCATTTCCAATTGGATTTGCTGAAGCGAGGAAACACACACCAGTAGCTGTGTTTTATTAAAAGTGGACGTGTGCCAAACCAGTTCGTTCTTTCCCCTGAGTCCCCAAAGTGACAGCAATACTATCAATGCCGCTTTTGTTTGAGGTTACAAAAAAAAAGACATTGTGTGTCTGTGTTTGTTTTCACCTTGTGTATTGTGGCTATGCAAAAGCACCTTTATTTAGTATATCGAGTTAATTTGGTATTATGTTCCCCAATGGCTTATTTAAAGTATTTTGTGTAGCAGTTAACAATTTGAATGTCCAGTAACTTGGAAAACTTGTGAAAAAGCAAATTGTAATTCATCAAATCATCCCTAAACAATTTATTTTAGCAGGTGCATGTAATCGAGATGAATTGCTTTTCATAAGGACATTGAGCAATTGCTCAGGCATTAATAAAATGAGAATAAATTGATTGATTGGGAATCAATGCAGTGACATCAATCTTTGCCAGTAAAAGAGTAGGAGCAGCAAAAGGAGAAATCAATATTCTTTCTAACGCACCATGTCAAAAATCAGAATCATCTTACTGTATGCGGTACCTGGTGATGCAGAAGGGATCATTGGCTTCATTAGTCTTGGTCTGTCTCTGTTTGCTCAGTCTTGTGGACGCTTCATTGAAATTCAGGCAAGGGTGGCATTAAACGATTGGTGTGTGTGTCTCTTATCAGCTGGTATTGTATTTACGGGCAGAGAAGTCGGCCACCGTACAGCTGGCACGTGACCTTGCAGAGGGCACAAAAGACTTCTTAAAAAAAAAAATGTATAAATAAATAAAATAAATAAATAAATCAGTGTTTCTTTAGAGGACCAAATGTTTCTATTCAATTACATTTGTGCCAATATAAAATGGACCAGGTATGTGAATATTATTGTAATTTTAAACTTTGTTTATTTTTGACATAAATCATTAGGACTAAAAGACCACTTCTGATTTAATCATCATTGATATGCTGTTAGACTTCAGAAGTTTGATTCATGTCCATAAATCAAGACTTTTTTATTTATTTATTTATTTTTTTATTATTATTATTATTTATTACAGATGTCTCTGCATTTATAGTTTTGGAAATGGCGCTCAATTTATTATTATTTTTTTTTATTTAATTATTTTTAAGTCTCTTACATATGAGACAATGTGACTTTTTTATGACAGCATTTTTATGAAGTCAAGGAAGGTTAGTTTAGATTGTAAAATGTCATGTAGTGTAACTCCAAAAATGTGTGAATTATTAATTAATGATTTTATGTGTGCGTGCGCGCGCGTGTGTATATATATATATATATATATATATATATATATATATATATATATATGTGCTCTTTTTTTCATTGCTCTTTTTTTATTTGTATTTTTTTTAAGGTAAAACACTTAATTTTTATTTGAATACTGTCCACCTAAACAGAAATACAAAATTGCTGCGGAATTTTTTTTTTTTTTTCACTTTTTTATAGTCTAAACCCCATTAGCATCAAACAATCTGGTATTTGTCAAATTCACTTTCTGTTGTTTCTGATATCAAACACTTCCAGCACAAATATTTGGCACTGCACCGCAAAATACAGAAATAACTAGCATCTAAAAATAGGGCATCTATAAATCGTATCAAATGCGCTCAAGCAGTATGTTGATGTGGGTGTCGTTCGTGTAATTGAAACTCTGGAGGAAGATCCTAAATGTGCTGGAAAATCTAAAGGCCAGCAGAATGGTCATTGTTCGACAGTATGAAGCATTCTTTGGTCAAGTGTTGTTTTCCCCTGTGATTTGATATGCTAAAGCCTGCTACCATTATTCCATGATAAGGAATGTTAAGTATTTTATGTTTTATTTTTTGTTTGTTTTTTTCACTGGAACTCTGTGGGAAAATTGCCTCTCTTTTTTTCAGAAGGGGGCTGGGCGTTAATCTGGTACAAAGTGTAAACAGAAGCCCAACCCTCTGATTACAGGCTTGTGTGAATGAATATGTGATGCTTTTAGATAGTTGGGCATGTAGACCCTCTATCAGGTTACCTTGACCATTAATGACATGGATAGACCCTGAGATTAAGTCCTGAACTTTCACAAGCTCAGTGTGAAAGTGGGAGGTGAAAATGGGCTTTTCCCACACCCATTTTTTTTGTTGTGCTAACCCAGTGTGCTGCAGTCATAAATGATTCCTTAAATTACGCTCCATTTTCTAAGTCATCGTGCTTAAAAATTTCACCTGTTGGACTTTAAAATGAACATTAAAATCCCATAACCGTACATTGAATGTTGCCGTATGAACAGACCAGGATATTATAGAGACTTTGGCATAAGCTTTTTGATCCAAACCAATTTGAAACAACCAGAACATCAATATGCTAAGACATTTAGATCACTTTATCAGCTGCGTTGTGGTGTCCAGGTATCGTAGCATCACATTTCATCAATGCAAACGTCTATTTCACACAGAACATTTTTATTCTAATGCACTATTTTTCCATTGTGTTTCTAAACGTGCAAGGCAGACATTTTTGACTGTTGCATGTGCTTCTTGCATCGTTTGCAGCATCACCCACATAATATGGCATTCTAAAAATGCAGTGCTTACGTAATAAAAAAAAAAAAAAATCTGATAAAAAAAAAATGCATCTGGAGACATTGCTTTTTTTCCCAACTCAATCTGACAAGAAAACAACTATATTATTAGGAACTTTGATTAGAATTCATATGATTTGAATCAAACGAAAATGTAGTTTTTTAGATTGTAACAAATCATATTAATGAGATATGCAAATTCATTTGAAATAGCCACCCATTCACCAAAATTCGAAATAGTTCTGAATTGCCATGAGATTGTTTTGCCTTTTCCACATTCCACTGTCCATGTCTTGCATTATTAGTGGCAAAAATGCAGAGAATGGCAATTGAGGGAGATTTGCAAAGCATCTATGGCTTGAATCACTACATGACTTTAGCTGAATTCAAGGTGTGTATTCTGTGCACTTTAACAGTCGGTCACCTACTGTCTTACTGACGGGGGCAAATAAAGAAAATCTCTTTTGTCCTCCACTAAAATCTGATACTGGGCAAAGCCTCACAAAGTGGAGTGGACTTCAGTCGCCCTCCCCCATCACCTCTTCCAGTCTGTCCAACTGATCTCTGGCAGTCAGGTCAGTGCCCAGGAGGTCCCTGTTCGTCTCTCTGCAACACAATGCGTCTCCACGTCTTATCTCTTATCTCAGCACCACATCTAATGTATCACTGGGTTTCAGTGTCACAGACCCCACACATGCTTGTTGGTAAAAGAAAGAGCAGGAAAAATGACGAGAAAGCAAATATCCTTTTTTTTTTTTGGAATGATATAATGTAGCAGGCCTAAATATATTATCTGTCAGAATATTTTTTTTTTAATAATAATTGTATAACACAATTATATTTAAAGGTTGTGAGTTGTGGACAGGCTTGGAATCATTGGAGGTCATTATTCTTACAATACTATCTTGTGCTGCAAGTGGCATGGGAATTAAATATTTCACCTTAAAACTGAATAATTGAATCTACTTCTGAAACTACACAACTGTAAATAATGTACCATATTATTGCACACATTCTCATTATAATGTAGCTCAGTAAGTGTGTGCAAAATCCAACAACCCGTGACGAAACATGTCAGAGATTAAAAGACAAAAGACCAAATAGACTGACAATCTACAATCACACTCTTTTTGAATCATTAGTAGGCCACTTTTTATTAGCACATTATCAGATCGTGTAAATCCATCACACACATTCATCTTATCTGCTTAGTGTACTGCTCATGTGCATTCACTCAGTTTTGGATGGGTGAAACAGGCAAATTAATAATTCTGTCACCATGGCAACGTGTCTTCCGAATCCACGGAGTGAATCAGAATTAGGAATAATGACAGGAAACAGAATGAAAATGAGATTTTGGAGTGAGTTGGATTTGTATTAACATGGCCAGTAATTTAACCAATCATGATAAGACATTCAAAAGGGATTTTGAGGCCCTTTGTCATGGTAACAATAGAAAGAGTGACTACACATAGAACAGTTGAAATAGTGACTAACTCCACGCCTGGGGCTTTCTAATCAAGGAAAGTTTCTTTTTTGTTACTTTCAGTATGACTGGGACAGCTTGTCTCGCCCTGTCAGGACAGTATGACATATCGAACTTTGCTTTCATTTTAAAACAACATGAGTGAAGTTAATGCTGATTCTTGTTTTAGACTGGATCTGGTAGTATCCACCTGGATTTTACAGAAATAATAATAATAAGTGTTGCTGTAGCTCAATTGGTAGAGCATTACATTATCAAGCGCAAGGTCGGGGCGTTTGATTCCCGGGAACACATGATTGGTAAAAATTGATAGCCCTGAATGCACTGTAAGTCGCTTTGGATAAAAGTGTCTGCTAAATGCATAAATTTAATTTAAATGTTTTAATAATAATTATAATAATAAAACAATTACAATGAAAGGGACATAATCATACAAACTTCAAAAAGAACACAGAAGCACACTAAATTAATGATAAATATACAACTCCTGTATTACACTGCATGCCTTCTTAAGTCACAAAATCTGAATCTGAAATTCGGGGTCCATTGGCACCACTTAAAAAGTGTAAGTGTGGTAAAAACGTAGCATGTCTGGTTTCACCCCACCACATGAAGCCACTTGAGGTCTGTGGTTATCAAGTATGTCATGACTGAAGGTTACCTCTGACTGTAAGCGTATGTTGACTTGGTGTTTTGTTATTTTTTTGTTAGTACATTCAAAACCACACATGATATCATTCTCTTATGGACTTTAGACTATGATATCATATGTTTGACCAATGTGTCACCGACCCTGCACTGCTCTCATCTTCCCATCACACTGGTTATGTCATTTTCCCATGACTAAGGCATTCTCTCATCGGATTGTTTTACCTTGGCTGGGTCAGCACACTCAGAGACGGATTAGAGTTGTTTTGCAAACACCTGTGCATGTTCCCATTGGCTGGGGATTCAGGTGTGACTGTTGACTCACAAGAGACCGAATGAGGTGGCGTCCATTTAATAGAAACATGTTTTACAGTGCACATTATAGAGGGCTGGCAATGACATAGCTAGTAAAATAGTGTACAGCTTTAGTATAAACAGTGAGGCTATTGCTGCGAGAGTGTGTAAAACTGCAAAAGTAGACTGTGGGCCCTATTTTAACGATCTGAAACGCAAGTGTCAAAGCGCGAAGCGCAAGTAACTTTGTGGGCGGGTCTCGGCGCTGTTGCTATTTTCCCGGCGGGATAAGTGGCTCTTGCGCCCGGCGCAAATATAAAATGGGTGGGTCTGAAGTAGCTTCATTATTCATAGGTGTGGTTTGGGCGTAACGTGAAATAAACCAATCAGAGCGTCATCCAACATTCCCTTTAAAAGCAGGTGCGCAAGTTCCATTATGGATTGCTATTATTATGGCGTATTTACCAGGCACACGCCAGGAGCGGTTCACAGCCGAGGAGACTGATGTTCTTGTAAAAGCAGTGAAAGACAGAGAAGTTGTGTTGTATGGGGATGGGAGAAACCCACCCAAAATAGCGTCGGTTAAACAGGCGTGGGAGGAAATAGCCACAACTGTTTCATCGATTTTTTTTCCTGGTTCTTGACGGACAAACCAATTTGTCAGATGTCCTTATATACATATATGTCTTGCCACTATTGGGCAAACGGGTCTGATCCTTAATTACTACAATTAGCCTGAATAATTTGTAAGCTAGATTTATGCCTATTTTTTCACATCTTCGTGGCACACCACAATGATTTCCGTCATCTCATGTGTTAATATTTTTTTAGTGTAACAATTTATGAATCTTAATAAAATCTGTGTAGATTACATGAACAAAGTGTATGCGCGTTGTGCACGCTATACATTATGGTCAAGCATGCGCCCTTAAATTGCATAATGAACAACGCGCAACGCGCCACTGACTTTAGACTAGGTTTTTTCTGGTCAGTGGCGCAATTGTTTAATGGAACAGCAAAATAGCACCAGGGATTGTTTGCGCCGGAACACGCCTCTTTTTTTGCGCTGAACCGCCCAGGGAGCGCAAGTTCATTCACTAGTTTAGCGACGTGCTTCTGTGGAGGGAAAAGCGCGCTTTGCGCGGGTGCAAAATAGGAATGACACATGCGTCGGTGTACAAAGTCAATTGCGCTGGGTGCAAGATAGGGCCCTAAATATCATAATCCATTGCTCTAGAATCCATTGAACAAGTCAAACAGAGCGAATGAGGCATTTCATTGTGGTCCCATAATTTTCTTCACATTTGTAACCCAATAAAACTGCATTATTACTTGTCTCATAAAGTAAGGCACAATTTATGCATGCATCAAGCAAGTGTTTGTTGGGTTAAAAGTTTGTCAAGAGTGGTTAAAATTAGGGATGCACGATAATATCGGCACAACATCGGTATCGGCCGATAAAAGCTTAAAATGACCATTATCGGTATCGGCCGATATGAATATTTCTGCCGATGAGACAAACCGATATTCTCCAAGTGAAATAATTGACCTGTTTTTCAGATGTGAATGTCTGTCTACATTTGTAAAATAATAAATTTATGGTAGAATCAGTACAGAAGAGATACATGGATTTCTCTTCAGTAAAATTAAAGTTTAAATATATCAGTATATATTTGTAAATATATCAGTATATATTTGTATATATATCGATATCGGTATCGGCATCGGCCAAAATTATTTAGAAAATATCGGCATATCGAATATCGGCCAAAATCCAATATCGTGCATCCCTAGTTAAAATCTCCCTGTTCCCCTGTGAAATGTGAGTAGCATTAGATCCTCTCTCTTCCTCTATTTCTCTTTATAAACACCTGAGAATGACTAACCCATATCTCATGACTGGCCTGCAGTGCTTCCTGGAAATGTGGCATGATGCGTACCATCACCCAGACACAACCCCTCAGGAACCAGGAGCACATATATAAAATAGACTGTTAGCTTAAATTAATTGTAGTTTTATTTGCCAGCAGACCAAAATCATAAGTCAGATTACATGTTGTAAGCACAAACGGTAGATGACAAGTAACCTACCAAAGCTATGGAAAATCCTAACCCTAAGTATGAGCATTTTTCAAACAGATCTTCAACCCTGCTTCTGGGAACCCACTGTCCTGCAGAGTTTAACTACAACCTTAATCAAACATGCCTGAATCAGCTAATCAAGGTCTTTAGGATCCCCTGAAAAATCCAGGTGTGCTGAAATAGGGTGTAGATAAAATAACCAGGAGAGTATGTCCCTGCGAGCAGGGTTGAAGACCTAGGTGTGATTCAAATACATTCTCTCATTGTAAAGAGCTAAAATCCAAAAGAAAAAACATCTATTTTGATGCTGCAGCGGTACACATCATAGGGGTCACATGTAAGTTTACGATAAATAAATCTAGACAGCACGTTGACCGACATTGAGCGCAAAACCTATTTTCATTCTGGAGACACTTTACCAGTTCTCATCGTTCATGGTACTGACAGCTTACTGTGACAGCGCTCTAGCCATGATGAGTGGCAGACAGGAGACTGCTGGAGACTATCGCCTATGCCCCGGAGAGCTGCTAGACACGGCTTCCTATCGAGCAGGCCGGAAGGAAGCTGAGTGTGTCAACACAGCATCGCACACCTCACTCATCCAAGCGCTAATGGATGAAGATGCCGCAGCTGTCCTCAGAGAGGGAAAAACAGGAAAACACATAGCGAACATTAAACTCTGTTTCCCAGCAGGCCTAGTTTTTTTGCTCCAAAACAAAAAGTAGTACAACAACAACACAAATCATTACTGACAGACAGATGCCCAGGTGAGTTCTAATAGGAATCAACCACTTGTTTTTAATCTCTACAGTCACTTGAAATGACTTCGGAGTTCAGACAACATCTGATGGATTCTAGGCTAGCGTTCATCATGGTTTCCTCAAAGTAGATAAATGATTCTGAGGTGATTACTGTTAAAGCTTGTGCAACTGTCCCTTCTCTCACTTTCCAGATGATGTCGTTGATGTAGAGTGCTAGCGATACTTTTAAACTTCAAATGGACAACAGAAATGGAAGGATGAAGAATTCAATAATCAAGCGTCAGTTTGAACAGCAAATCAAGTTTTAACCAAAAGAACCAGTATGGAATTTTCTGACAAAGACTTGACAGCTTTGGATTGGCTTCCCTTGTGTGACTTAATTAGCGGCACAGGCCAAGCTCAATGAAACAGCTCTCTGGGACTTTCTGAGTGGTGGTGCGAAAATCTGGGTCAGTGGGGCTGAGCGAATGTTTTCTTGCCAGGGGTCTGAGCTTCCTCTCGCACTATCAACCACTGACAGCCTCCACGATAAGACAGGGACAAACCTTGGTCCTTGTTACTGCAGCTGGCAGGCTCAGCTAGCATTCCCATCAATTCCATCTAATCCTGGTATTTAACTCTGCCCCCTGCCCTACCAAACCAGAGACCAGCCACATTCCTCTCCTGGCAAACCAGAGCACTATATTTGAACAGAGAGCTACTCCCACAATGGCCTAGCAACAATTTGCACACTTGCATCGGCACGACCAAAGTCCCATCCTACTGCCATGCAAAGGAATGGTGCTAATTACATGCCGTCACTTGTTCTTTTTTGGGCCACCTCTTGTTCATTCTGTTACTTCGCTATTGACAGTTTATCTTTAGCCTTTTAGTTTTCCACGTAAGCTGGAGTTTGCTCACATAAACTGAGCCCTGTTTCAATTATGCTGCAACCTGTCATCAGAAAACCTTGATCATGTGTCCTATAGGTTACAACCTGAAAGTGATCCATCACCTGCTGATCCCATACATTTCGGTAGCAAGGGCCATTTCTGACAAGGGAGTTATTAGAGACACAGTCTACCCAAGGTAATTAACCACAATAAAGCGTCACAACATTTGTTACGAATGGTTCCCCATCACCGGAGAAGCCATTTTCTCTCATTCCCAAGGTCAGATGGATGAGAAGGCCCACCGTGCCACTGGAACCTGACAGCAGGGTGCTGCAATTACTGCTGTCCTTGATATTTAATGGGGAATGAGTGCAGTAACCTTTAGTGTTTGCTTGTGAGATCCCCCCCCCCCCCCTTCTCCTTAGCTTTCCCCTTCTCTGACTCTCCCACTCTCTCTCCTCCGTGGAGCGGTCAGAAAACAGAAGGATCACTTTGGAAAGACATGTGAAGTGTGTTTGCATGCCAGGCAGTGCCCTGGGAGCAAGGGAGTGTGTATGCACACACACATACACTCACAGATGCTGCCAAATGGATGCATGTCAATGCTGTTTGGATTGACAAGGGACTCACTTGTGGGCCAGAGGGTAGAAAGAAGTGCAAAAGTAAAAATAGTCACTCTTCACTTCACTCTTGCACTAGCGATGCAAGGAATTTGACACATTTCTTTTCATCAAATTGTAAAAAGTCTTTGCATGGTAAGGTCAGTGTACATTGCACGGATATTTGTACTAGAGAATTGTACTTGAAACAAAGTCACATAGTGTTACCATGGTCTTGTGGATGCTACTCGTACTATGATGATATTCTTTCAAGTACCTTACCTTTCAAATACAGGGGCACATATTAAACCCTATCAGATCATGAATATTAATTACTGTAGGCGATGTAACTTAAAGTAACAGCCGTAGAGCTAACTCTTTTGCTGAGGGGCTGGTAAGTGGGCACCAGCTATAACAGAATTAGTATTTACCAATTGCACATTGGTTGAGACTTCTCCTTTGTCATTTTATGTGATTAAGTACTATTTAAAATCTTATGTTTACTCTTAAAAGATAATGGAGTGTTATAATGTACAATATCATACAGAGTACCACTAGTACTGCAGTTTTTGTAAGGGTAGTTACCTGATTTTGTTTCTCCGTAAATTATTAATGTTGACTAAGATATTGTGTGTCTGTCAGCTAATGCATTTAAATTCATGTAGTTAATTATAAAATTGGGGCACCTGACAAGCACATTTGCATACAATATAATTGTATGCGCTCATTATAACACAGCTGACAGCTAATTAACGTTCATGAACCCAATCAGAAGTGATCATGTTGAACAGTACCAATTTAAGGCAATTTAATGACAATGACAAATGACAATTTACTCAGTCCCCAGGTGAAGCAGAAAGACACTACACCATCTTCAATCTAAATACCTTTAGAGTTAATGCTGACAGACAAATGCATGGAAAATCTTGTCTGTCATCACTGCTCTCAGTCAAACGGACACCACGTACAATGTGAGCATTACAAAACAAAACATGTTCTTCATGTAGTTGCTTTTCTCCTGCGCTAAACTCTAAGTTGGAACCAAGCCACTGTGTAGCATGTTTGACAGCTTTAAATACCCATCCCTCAATTGTTGTACCTCTTTAGAGTACTCTGCAAAAGACAGGTAAGAAAAACACCCTCATCATCCTGCAGAAAACTACATTATATAACAGTGGCTTACCTTCTCTCATCACCATATGCTGTCAGTGTTTTCTCTGAATCCACAGGCACGAACACATACTGTAGAGATAGAAAGTTATGATCAATGTTCCAAACATTCCTGGGAATCGTTTTCGTCATGCTCCACTGTGAACATGCAGCCATGCAATTAATAATGTCAAACATGTATGTCGTATCTATGTCATGTGCTTGATAACAGTTGTTTTGAAGCATGTCAGTGGTTACAAAGTTGTTTTCACACTGCAACCAATTCTGAATGATGTGTCCTGAAATATATTGAATATAATTATATTAATTATTGATTATGATGCAATTACTGGTAATGGTTGTATTAAGGAAATATTACATTCAAATGAAATCAGTAATTTATTTTCCAATTTACTATCTTGTTTTTCTGCTCAATGCATTTGTCCTGAACACCATTCTGAAAATAACACTGAATTCCTTCTTTTGAACAATGATCGAGGCTGACCATATTGTTTACTCTTTATCTACATCTTCAGCCATTGTTCACTGACGTCTTGGTTCTTGAATGTGAATTTGGATTCTCGGTGATAAACTTTTGACCTAAAAAGCTGCTTGACCTCTGTGCGTTTAAGAGGATTGAAAGACATCAGGGCTTGGAGGTTTGGCAGTACAGAAACATCAGATGTTGCAGTCTGGTCTCTGCAAAAACTAGATTAAATGAACGTTATATCTAAATCTGGGATTAGTTTTCAGGACATATGTCTGTAAAGTAACTGTTATTGTGGACATGTAATGTTTATCATCAGTTTGCACTGGATAAGTGATGTCTGTAGAATGCACTGAAACCAAAGGACAAAGTCCTGAAAAAAATAAAAATAAATACTGACATTGCCAGTTTGGTAGGGATTAAAATCACTGAGAATTTTCAGTACTTATTACATTACCCCATCTTCCCATATAATAGGATAGAAACTATTTCCGTAGTAAACAACAAACCTGAGGGAACAAATTACTGTACTATTTTGCAATCAAGATAAACTTGGCACAGCACTCAGATTGCTGACTTAGTGTAAGACTATGAAATCAGACACTGGTGTTTAGAGCGGAATGTGTAATCTGTCAGTTTCCATGCAGGGCTAATGTGTACCGTCACTAGGAGACGACCAGCTCAGACTTGTTTCTAGAACAAGCATGTCACTGTGTTCACTGCAATGTCAGGTTGTGTGTCTGCTGGCTGATTTGTAATTCATGTTTTTTTGGGATCAGAAATACCTCAACTGCCACTATTTCCTGACATGCCGGCACTCTGCGAAGAAAACACCTATTGAGCTATTTTCAGGAATCTCCGTGATGTGCACGTGTCAAGCTCACATCAAGTCTTCTGGAGAGAAGGGTGACTGGTGATATTTTGTACTCAGTGCTTCGTTATCGGCTCATTGGTGATTCGTGCTGCCGGCACTCACTAAGCGTGGATCTCACTCGGGCTTTGATGAGAGATCATTAGCATCAGGTCATGACTGATGCTTCAACAGTCTCCCCGCTCGCTTGGATACTTTTGTGCTTTATCTGTTTTTTCCTGATAAAAAGAGGCATAGTATCACATGAGATAGCAAGAGGTGTGCAGTAAAAAAACGGGTTGATTGCTAGTTGGCACTTCACTCAAATGCTTTTTAATTCAACATCGCCTAGAGGACAAAAAAACTCAAAAAAGAAACTTGTCTCGCAAATGACTATAGTGAAGGAGCTGGAAACATGGAAGGAAAGGAGATTCACTGGCAGATATTTCAGAACAAATCACCTGCATAGAAGGCGTCTTAGTTCCTAATGGAAATCCATATTCATCTTGGTCTTGATTCATCCCACGAGCCTCAGATTTGACTGATTCCACATCGTTTTACCAATTTTCCCATCCTTTTTCTCTCTCATCTACTCTGTTTCCTGGCTGAGAGGATGCTGCTGCATCATATTGCATCGCCATGGAGACATTCAGTCGCATATGAGCCGCGTTATACGGTTATTAATGACAAGGCATGAAGTACCCATATGAATATGTAGATAAACCGGGTGCATATGGTTTTCATATGAACTGGATTGATTCCAATCTCTGACGTCTAGTTTGACTGATGTTGCGTCAGTGTTATTTAATATGCCTGAAGTCTGTTCCTTTCTGTAATAATGTTTGTGTGCAAACAAAGTCATCTGCTTTGACTCTAATTATTAGTACGCAGTCCTTGTTTTTCCAGTGACATGCATTGAAACGACTCCTCTGTACTATAAAAACCCCACAAACAAAGCTCCCGACATGCCCTACTTTCTGCAGGGAGTTGGTGAGTGTTTACTTGGTTCTTCTGTCCTTCTCTAAAGGGCACCTTCACTTGTGATGCAGGGAGAGAACATGGAATCATATACATGCGATGGCGTGCGCGATAGGAGAAATGAAATATTACAGTGGGAAAGATCATATTTATTAAATCTCCTTGGCCGGGGCTGGACCTTAGCCAACTGATGCTGTTCACTTCCTATCACCCATAACGAGTCTGCGGCGGATGAATGAGTGCGCGAGAAATTTATAAAGATAAAACTAGATTGCATATTAAGAGAGCATAAGGGAGTTCCTATTAAAAACAGAAGCAATCGCAGTACAATCTAAAACTCTGGGACCTTCCTCCACCCTCTTGTCATGGATTTCAGTGTGTATGCTAGCTGGAACATACTTGAATTGTTTCTTAAGGTTACCTAAAGGGGAATGTAAACTCTTTTTTTTTTTTTTTTTTTTTTTTTTTTGCATTGCACAACTGAGATTCAATATATGTTTTCTTTCATTCTGAGCCACAATGGCATTTTTTTAGGAGCCACGTACTCAATGCGGCGATGCTACATACTACATTTCAAAGGTGCTTGTATGTAATTTTTTATTTTATTTTGCTGAGGCATAAAAATACCTTAATATGTATACAGATATTTAGGAAACATTATAAATTCACTTACTTGTTTCTCTGAAAAACAAGACTTCACCCACTGACAATTTACCCAATAATATTGCCATATTGCAGACATGGAGGCCAGAACTGGGTCAGAGATCGCAGATTCTACCAGGCCGAAGAATCCCCGGCATCTGTTTAAAAAGCCCTGTAACCAGAGTAATATTAAAACAAGGATAGATAAACTAAAAAAAAAAAACAAAAAAAAAAAAACAACTTTCATAACTTTTTAAAAGGCCTTCTATCATCAGTTGCACTCATTCCTGTTGCATGCCCTCAATCTGGCAACCCAAAATGTTAAATGGAAGAGGAGGTGGAAGAAACGGCTCTCTCCAATATTTTGAATATGGAATTCAGTACACATTTCAACCTCTAGCTGTCAAAATTACATACTCCTCCTTTAAGTAGTACAGCTGTTCTCAAAATACTATAACTTTCAAGCTGGAGCGAAAGCATTGCTAGGAAACTAAAATTGCAAGTTCTGTCATTACTCAGTTCAGTGATTCAGAGTTTCCTGAAACCATAGTTCCAACAAACATTTGGAAACAGCATTGCATACTTCTTTGGTTGGAGCTACAGCTCTTGTCCAGTGGTAAAAAAAAATAAATAAATAACATGCAGTACAATTTCTTTTGTTATAGGTCCACATATGAAATGATACTAATAGTGTTTTATTGAAGACTTTCCAGACACTGGTGAATGATTGAACAGTGTCACTGTTATTTCTGTTATGAGTCGAGGCAGTAATGAGTATCATCTTCATGCACTCGCCGTGTGGCCTGTGCATCAGCTGAGAGTCATATTTGTTCAGGCTTGTTATCCACTCTGAGAGAACAGCTTTTGGTAAACAAGAGAACACAGGCCTTCTACACATAAAATGGATTGGAGGGGCTGAGAGACGCTCGCAGCAAGGAGCATGAATTTGTCATCTTCTTGAGTGCGGTAGACAGCTTTCCCTGAAAATGCTCTCATGAAGCAGGAATCAGCAGTGGTCAGACATCAATGGGAGGATGATCTGCTCACTAAAATGTGTCTTGATTTTTTTTCTTATGTGGATTGTGATATGCTAGCATAATTTGCGCACACAGGGAGGGGGACGTCTGAGAAATCCAACAGCATTATTTCTGTTTTCCAAGGAATATCTATTGGTAACAGATGCAGATTATTGAAAATTCTCAAGAAGTCGAGCAATGATGAAAGCCTCACCGACAAATGACAAACAAATGCTTCGTCCATCTGAATTATACAGTATTTGTAATCCTTGCTTTCGCAAGCACGTAATAATAACCTTAACTATAGATTGCTTTATTGGTTTCATCAGAATTTAGATGTTTTTCAGTGGCAAAACAAACTTGTTAGGATCTGATTTTAACAGCCTGTTACCTTTAACCCTTGTCATTACTCAGTTGCAAAGTGAGACAAAAGTGCACTGAAATTAGAGAACTTGTGGCAGTAAAAATTAAATATGGACACCTGACAGTCCTTTTGGCCTCTGTCTAGAATTACACTTCAATTCTCTTAATATATGTTGGAGATAACAGAACATTTCCTCCAGTGGAGCTCATTGGTCTAGCATCGCTATTACTATGGCTTATATTCTGCTTTAGTTACTTGCATTACAACTTAAGCATTTATTTTGTGCAGGACTATTTGTTCTGCAAACATGAATGACACTTCAAATCATGCGGCTTGTTGAAAAGTGGTGTGCTATTACTTTTCCAAGTTGTCAGATGTACTTTTTTTTTTCCTTCTGGGTGTTAAAACTGTTTAAAATATTCCATAGACTTGTACAACTATTGAAAAGCTAGTTTTTTTTTTTTTTTTTTTTTTTTTTTTTTTTTTAGGAAATGAATGAAAGGATGCATTAAATGCATTTTTTAGGAAATGAATGAAAGGATACATTAAATGCATTAGAAGTGGGTGTAATGGCATTTTTATGTTACAAAAAAAAAAACAACAACAAAAAAAAAAAAAAAAACACTGACATTCACCATTTCTGGCATTACAGTCTTACGGGATGCACATTTTTTGCTAATATTTGTAAATATTCATTAACTTATATAATGACAAAATTGGCTTTTGAGCTTAAAATATATCAATAAACGATACTTGTGCATACCTGTTATTGGTATACAGGTTTAAATACAAAACACCATAAGTCACATGAAACTAAAACACAAATTAAATAACTGAAAATGTTCTCTCATGTAACACACCCTAATGTAAATTACTGATAACATGAATAAGAAAACACTAAATTATTTATATATTTAACCATATGTGATGTAAAAAGAAATGTCATGTAATTCATCGTTTTTCTTGCAAACACCACCAATTTGACAATATTTTATTTTTTGCTGTACATAATAAGGTACCTCACACTTAAGAAATTAAGTGTGATTAAGTACAAATTTTTACTGTACTTTAAGTACAGAAATTAAGTACAGATTTTTACTGTAAACATTTTTTTTTCAGAATTTTTAAATAAAGTTGTATTTCTTTTTTATTACAAATTTTATTTAATTTTTTTACATTTAATTTAATGTTTTTTTTTTTGTTATTTAAAAATGGGCATAAGTAATACCACCCTAGCAACTGCTAAGCAATTTGCTAAAATACACTCATAACAGGGTAACTGCACACACAATTCCCTAATAACATGTTAGTGACTTTGCAAACAGCAGTATCTTTCTTTGGAAAAAATACAAATAAAGTTTCTCAGTGTGAAGTGTTTCTGACTATGTTCTTTTATAAACAAAGAGCCATTTATATTCCCAGAGACACATTTGTTGTGTAAGAGAAAGCAGTTAAAATGGGATATTTATCTTATCCCCATTTAGTCTAATGCATCGCACCCACTTTTTTAGAAGGGTCGCAGCAGCATGGTGATTATGCTTGGAACAGCTGAGATTGTTATTCGTTTTTAGGCTCGAGGAAGAAGCGATCCTGCAGTCCATGGTGGGGGGTCTCTCATTCTAACAGCTCTTCTCAAGAGACTCGCGCTTAAAGTCAGTGAGCTAAAACTGCCTACAAAGATCCCTCTCGTCTCAACCCTCTCTGTCTGTCTCCGTCACACACAAAAAGTTTCACAAGATACTGTCATCTGATGTTTGTCTCCTTCAAGGCTCTGTTGTTGTGTGTGTTTTTTTAATTATTAGTATTTTTTAAACCTGAAGTAAACTTGAGTCAGAAAGATCCATTACTTGCAAATTTGTTGCTTGCACGTACACTGCTTTTATTATTATTTTGGCTTAGATGTTCAAATAGCTGCGGTACTCCAACTTTGCCACAAGAAAAAGTGTGTACGCCTGCTCAGAGCCTGACGTGGCAGTAAGTACTTTTCCACGTCAAAGACCGTTTTTATTAAAATGGACATTGCCTTGGATTTTAGAGTTCGCACACTTTAAGATCAAGAGTCCTATTTTTACGATCTAAACGCACAGTGTAAAGAGCACGGCGCAGGTATATACATATATATTTAATTAGCCTAAAAAAAATTATTATGCATTGCAATCTTTTAATTTTTTATATTTGGCATGTTTGTGTGCTGCTGTGCATCCCTGTGTTTAATAAGCAGTGTGTACGCTCTTTAAATAACAAAGAAAAGACATTGCGCCAGACTTTAGACCAGGTTTGAGTTGGTCTATGGTGCAGTATATTTTCAGCTCCTTAAAATAGCAATGTCCCAGCAATGCGCCTGAACACACCTCTTTTTTAGACCAGCACGGCCATGGGCGCAAAAATGAGCACAAATGCATTTGCTAATTAAACGACGTGACGCTGGACGGGAAAACGTGAACGGCACCGGACTGAAACTAGCAAACACACTTGCACTTCGCCTTGCGTTGCATTGTGCCGGGTGTATGATAGGGCCCCAAATCTGTGCGTACACACATTTTATAAATGAAGCTCCAGGTGTTTTGGTCCACCAGTCAAAGACCTTTGCAGTTTTAGTTTATAACCAATATTATGTTATTATTCCCTCCAAGCATATAGAGAAACTGTGGCACGTCATTCAGAAATTACATTTACACAGTGTGGTAGGATTCAAAGAAACATTCAAAGGACAGGTTGACGTCCTGAGGCGATCACAATAGATCACTGTTCCAATAATATCAATGTCAAGTCTGTCAGAGTGGCTGTGAACAGCCATCGCTAAACCCCAGATGTGTTTCACCCCCATGCCCGGAGATGCATCATATGATTCATTGTTTGCTCAAGTAAGAAAGGTACACATAATGTCGCCAGAGCTTCCATCTGTTTTCTCTATTGTTTTGCTTGAGAAAACCTCTGTCTTTCTTTACAATACATGCCACTTTTGATATTTTGCTATTTCGAAGCATTGACATTTTTTAAGTCTAACTTAATATAAAATACTTTTGAGCCTCTGGGAGGTTTTGTTTTTACTTATTTTATTATTTTTTTTATTTAATTTTTATTTAATTTTTTACATTAAATTTTTCTATCTGTATAGTCAACACTGAACTTGAAAAATTAACTTGTTATTGTGATTCAAATTTACAAAAGATGTTGCATATGGAATGAAAGAGATAGAGAGTGAATGAGTGAGAGAGAGAGAGAGAGAGAGAGAGAGAGAGAGAGAGCATAATTTAGCTGTGTGTCTGCTCGCTCTGCTCAGTTTCCTGTTTGCAGTCAATAAACAGGATACTGCTGTGTCATCTTACACATCTCACTTATAGACAGGATACACATGCTAACGTGTTTAGCAAACATGCAATAATATAAATATCTACCAGAACATCATAAGCAAATATAAATTTGAAGCTTCTTACTGCTTAATAATTAAATTAGCTCATTAAGTAACAGCATGATGTCATTTTTTTTAACAAAATTGCATATGGATATGCATTTTTATTAGGGCCGGGACTTTAACGCGTTAATTGAGATTAATTAATTACACAAAAAATAACGCGTTCACTAAGATTAATTTATTACAGAAAAAAAATTCCCGCATTTTTAATAACTTATTTTTGCACCGCGGAACGTTTCTCACTGGATGCGTTTCGGCGGACCGATTATACTGGAGCACCAACTAGCGTTCGCATATCACCGCAGCACATCGAACCTCAAGTATCACCTCAACGCAAAACATATAGCAGCTAGCGTGGACTTTACACTTTATGTTGAACTATGTATTATTTTGTTGGTGCAACAGTTTATGTTTAACTCTTTATTGTTTTGGCCAAGGTTATTGAGAGTTGGACTTAGTATGTTATGGCCTCTGAAGCAACAGAGAGATGTTTTCTAATAGTCAGTGTTTCCAATGTTCTGAATGTAATTGACAGTATTGTGTTTTACGTAAAAAAAAAAAAAAAAAAAAAAAAAAAAACACTTTACAGAAGGTTCCAGCACATATAAGCTTCCTGAATTTCTGAAATGTACTATTTCTAAATTGTTTCTAAATATGCTATTGCTACACTTCATGGCAAAAATTGCACTGGTCTGCTAGACTTGGTTGAACAAAAATAAACAATATTTTGTTGCTTAAGCTTATGTATTCAGTCATTATTCAATGGTATACTATAAATCCATGTGAAAAAAAAAATTACTTCGCTCTGTTCTCAGGTCAAATATTTATCTGCGATTAAAATGCGATTAATTTCAATTAATTAATTACAAAGCCTCTAATTAATTAGATTATTATTTTTTAATCGAGTCCCGGCCCTAATTTTTATGAATGAATTATTTAGGAAAATATTTACAAATGTATAAATTATATTATATTATATCATATTATATTATATTATAAAGTATATTATT
This sequence comes from Carassius gibelio, assembly GCF_023724105.1. Lineage (NCBI taxonomy): Eukaryota > Metazoa > Chordata > Actinopteri > Cypriniformes > Cyprinidae > Carassius > Carassius gibelio. The sequence goes on from NC_068394.1 coordinate 17,474,711, forward strand.
ATATTATTATATATATATATATATATATATATATATATATATATATATATATATATATATATATATATATATATTATATATATATTATATTATTTCTATAAAGTAATGTATAATATCCTGGCAGAAAATTATCAGTACTTATTTATTTATTTTACATTGTATATTTATTGTTAAAAGTTTGGAGATAAACTACACTGCAGTTGAATGAATGAATGAACTACAGCTGTTGTTACGGTGCCCTGAGATGACATGATCGGATCACTTAGTTTTGTCATAGTCAAGACATAATAAATAATATGTTAGTATAAATACTATAGTGTTTCGTTGAGAAGTTAATCTTTCGTAGTTTCATTTATAAATTAAATCACAACACGCTCATTTATAATTTATCTGACAAATATGACAATCATTTTTTTCACTTTATGATTGTATTTATGCTCGTGTGTGATGATCAATAAGCTTGTTGTCTTTTCTTTTATAAATGAAACTGTGTGAATGATTAATTCCTCAATTAAACACTATAGTATTTATATTTATGGTCTATTAATAAGAGAAAATAAAATGAAATATGTTAAATTTAAACTGCATTCCAGCAAAAATTCCAGTCAGCGTAATCAAAGCTTGATTTGCATGTCAAGCATTTACAGTAGGCTATTAATTACAAAAGCATTCAGAACTATAAGATATTAATTATAATAATAATAATAGCCTCAAAAGAAGATCATTTAATGGACTTACAAGACTGTAGAATGGATATATATATATATATATATATATATATATATATATATATATATATATATATATATATATATATATATATATATATATATATATATATATATAATGCACTTAATGTAGCTTTATGTTAATTTAATAATTTCTATAATATATAATATAATACTTTCTTAATTCAAAATCATCTTAGGGGCACCGTAGTTGTTGCTAGAACATTTGAAGTTTTTGCTAAATACTACACCCAAAACATGGCTTGTTCATTGAACTCAATTAAATTACGCAATACACAGTTCAGATCGAGAAAAATACAAGTTCAGTTAAACAAATATTGTTTTGTTGAACCCACTTAACATTATTTGTTTGAGTGAACTTGTTTTAGTCAATGATCAAGTGATTTTTCTTCTGAGTGTAAGTGGGTGATTCTTGACCAGAATAAAGGTCAGTGTTGACCAGAGCTGATGTTGCTGGTCAGATGTCTGTCTAATCGTTGCTAATCTTGATGTAGCGCTTTAAGAGTTCAAGCGTGTAACTAAACTTCCATCATCAATCCATATCTTTCCTTTTCATTAGCTTTCTGACCCCCGCTCACGACTTTGGCTGATGACTTCACTGTTTGTCTTTCCACATCATCAGTCCCACCGTGAGTCAGTGAGTCTCCTGTGAACCTCCAGCGCTGGCACTAATGAATGACTCCATCCTCTCTTCTGTCAGAGGTTCAGCCCACATCCTTCCTCCTCTACTATGTTTCCCATCCTCCTCGCGTATCCTGCCTCCTGCCTACCTCTCAACTCTGGAGACAAACTTCCTTAATCTCGCTTCCAGAAGAACACCAACAGGCCCCCAATGCTGCACACCGCCAGGAAGTTGCACCTGCTTGAAACGGTTTGATTCCTGCCTCCCGCTAAGCTGTGTAATTGATTCAAATCTCAGTTCCATTGAATTCAAGGCACCGCGGAGGATGGAACATTCCCTGGAAATCATGTTTTGAAGAGCGTTATCCTCATTTGTCAGATATTTATAGTTTAGAAATAAGAGTACTTAATTTCCTTGGCTTTCTGACATCCACGTTCACTTTCCCCTCGTAATTCATTTACTCCATGAATTAAATCATCCTCTTTCTTTTCAAATTTTTCAAAACAGTAAATGGATCACTATCATAGTTCATTTTTTATTATTAAAATACATTAAATCAATAAATGAAAGCATATTAGAATGATCCAAATGTCATGATTTAAATTATGAATAATAATAATAACAAAACATTAAAAGAAAATCTTACCATCTGGTTTTGGGCACTGTAAAAATAATTAGTTTAAATTCTTAATAAAACAAATATCATTGTAGGATATTATTATTCCAGACTTTATATATGTGTCTAAGTAATAATAATAATAATAATAATAATAATAATAATAATAATAATAATAATAATAATAATAATAATAATAATAATAAAATAATTTTTTTTTTTAGAAATATGTGTATATGGTGTATTTTTAAACACACACACAAATTGATACTTTATTAATAACTTAATATCTTATTACCCTAAAAAAAAAAATGACTTTGGTAGTAACACTGATGTTTGTCTGAGCAGTATTAGATTAAAAATGCCATTCTGATGCCATTCTGAAGTTTTGTAATGTGGCAGGAAATACCTCAGCTCATAGGGTCATGCCTCTCATTTTCGAGTGAGACAAGAGTTTCTCCATGTCCTGCACAAGATCATGCCTTTATTGATAATCAGGTTCTCCTTCTTTCTTCAACACTGCCTACACTTGGAATCTGTCATGACCTTTGACCTCCCTTGACCCCAGTGCTGCCACAGAACTTATGTTTTCTTGCTGAATGTGCACGCTGGAAATTATGTTAGTGTTTAAAATGTTTTATAAGCACTTCTGTACCTCATGACTCTTAAAGACTTTGACATCTGACCCTGTACTCTTCCCATGACACACACACACACACATTTACTTAGCTATCTAATATAGGGACATTACTTAGGGACATGACATCTGTTGTTTTTATATACAGATAGTTATACACTTTTTTAACCTAAAACCACACCTACCCTTAACATTTACCCTTCTCTTTATTTTATTTTTTTACAATAAAAACATAAAAAATAAAAATAATAAAATAATAATAATAATTGTTTACTTTATTTTCATACCATAAATAAGGATGTCCCCAAATGGAGCTTTTTGCTGATTTTGTCAGGTTTTTTACACTTTCTGGTAGAAACTCCCAAAATATGGTTAAGTAGGTACACACACACACACACACCCCATATACACATGCACATCCATTGTGCTGTGTGACTCAACTCTCTCATGCAGAACAGGCTCCGGTGAACTGCTGATCATCAGTTGTGTCTGACTCATTTCTCTCTCTCTCTCTCTTGCAACACATTGCAATGCCTTAGATTCAAGAGATTTGAGAACCAAACAGTTATTTAAATCAGACATAATAGTGAAAGAAAGTCTTGATAGCATTTTGACCTTTTTAGTAAGCAAAATGTAGATAAAATTATTAGTAAATAATAAAATAAAACACACACACACACACACACACACACACACACCTATATTAGTCATTTTAGTACATCAGGCTAAATGTTATTAATTTTTTCTTCTATTTTGATTAATTGCAATGGCAACATTCAATTTTTTGTTAAGTTTAAGTTGTTAATTTGTTTATCTAGTATTTAATTTTATATTAAAATTATAATATTCATTTTAATTTTATTATATTTCAATTTTTTTTTTCAATAAAAGGAGAAAAAAGAAAAAGAAAATACATAATCGTTTTAATTAACAAGATTAAGTCATTTATAGGTTTATAGATCTAGATTCTTTAATCTAGGAAGCAATACACACATTGCCAGTTGAAATCCACCCATTAATCCACTTTTCACTTTTTTTCACTCACTTTAAACCATTAAAGTCACAAGAGACTTAAACAGTATTAAAAACAAGAAAATAAAAGGACTGAATAGCCAAGCATCCCTCTGTTGTCACAGTAGCATCACCAGGATACCAAACAATGCGCTATCGAAACTCCATAACAGGAAATGATTTCACTATCTGTTTCCTTTAATGTGCAACCGAAGCGGCCCAGCAAAAGCACATGCATGATACATTCATGGAAATCATTTTATGATGTGTGAATGTGCACAAGCAGAATTAGCACTTCAACGTTAGTTCTAATCATACAGAAGAGGTTTCACACACAGCAGGGCAGGCTAAACTTTTTGACAGCAGACCACATACTAGATGAAAAATTGAGTCTTGGAGGAGGCTCTGCTGTTCTGCCAACAAGCTGGCAATCCATCAACTAAAACTCAGTGAAACATCTTCCCTAATTCACTTTTCATGCAAGTAGGAACAGTTTTTATCTATTTATTTATGAAATCCCCGCCGAGGATTTAATTTTGCCAATGGCCTCTAAATGCATTTGGACAGCTAAGTCCATCAAAATATTGGCATTTTATTTTGAAGAAACATGCACAACCAGATTTTTTCTCAGTCAAATGTTTGTGAAGCATGTTTGTAAGTTAATATGATGCTTGTGAATGTAAAAAGAAAACTGGCTTTATACATCGACAGAATATCTCCCTGGGACCAATTAGATGTGTGACTACAAAATGGCACAAAAAGCAGTAGTTCTAAGAACAGCTTAAGCAGCATTTGTTTACAGATGCTATTTGGTTTGATATTTTATTCGGAGCCCTGCACAAGACATATTTATTGAAATTGTAGCTTAAAAACGTAATTACTTAAGTTGTACCAATTCATTCTCTCATTTCTTCAAGATTTTATTTTCAGAATATTCCTCATTTCTTCAGACTATTCATATCCTTCCAAATATTTTTTTTTTTTTTTTGTGTGTGTTCCTCAGAAGAAACAAAGTCATACAGGTTTGAAACTACAGATTTTTTTTTTTTTTTTTTTTCTTTGAACTAGCCTTTTTTAGGGGTCAGATTTACTGACAATCTACTTTACCAACCTCAAACTCTCTTTTGTCGTTAAAACCTACTGGTAGAATTTACTTTCTGAACATAGACATATGGCTTTGATTAGTATTTTTCAAAATCATTTATGAATTACATCCATTTAAGTTCAGATGCATTTTAATGTCTAAGTATGTTATGTTCCAAATTTGAAGTTGACCTTAAAAAAAAGAAAAAAAAGTTTCAACGTTTTATCATAAATAGCAACTGGGTGACTCCCAAACCACATTTTAATTACTTACTTACTTACTTTATTTATTTTCCTGTCACAAATGTATATATTTCTGTCACGATATTACTTATATCACAAAATAGTCACCATTGGAACCTCGAGGCCCCTACCTCTCCAAAGATATGTGATTTGCCAAGATTAGTTTTGATTATAAAATATTGTAGTACATTTTGTAACGTGACACTTGCCACAACCCACTTGGGGGGGGGGGGGGGGGGGGGGTCAACCCTTTTTGCGGTAGACATGGCTGCGATAGTTGCGAATTTGTCCTGCTCTTGGTAGATTGCGTTGGTATTTATGGAATGATCTGACTAAGTCTGTATTCTTTCATTTGTTCATTGTCAGTAGATCACCAGAAGAATGTTCCACTCCCATCTGCACTTTTATGGGATTGCAGTCTCAAGCCATTTTTTTTAGCAAATTTCTCAGTTTTTTTATTTTTATTTTTATTTTTTTATCCACTGTATTGTTTCTTTTTCTGAAAATGTAATTCAAGCAGTGACATGGCTGTTATACATCTGGAGGTTGTCACAGAGGGTATATGTATATAAGGGAGGACGGTTTGGATAAGTGTGGATGACAGGGTGTCAGATCATGAGCGTAAGGGTCAGACGTGGAGACATCTCTGGGAATGTATGCTGATGTATGCCAGGTTAAAATCAAGAGGGCTCAACATAGACAATAAGATTTGCAGGATGGAGCAAACTTTCACAGTTGCATGAACACAGACATACGTCAACAGTTTTAATTGTACTGCTTTGTTTTTCATCCGAAATGACAGTAATTATAGGGAGAGTCCACTGAGTAATTCAAGTTCTGTTATTTACTCACCCACATATCAATCCAAACCCATATGGATTTTTTTTTCTCATGTGGAACACAAATGTAGAAACTGAAGAGATTTCACAATGATCTTTTCCAGGCAATTAAAGCAAACATTGACCATATATATATATATATATATATATATATATATATATATATATATATATATATATATATATATATATATATATATATATATATATATATATATGATTTGTGTATATGCAAGACACGTCATGGCAGGTGATGTGCTAAGTTTGAATACATGGATACTCTGAATACCAGTTCCTGAATATATCATATAGATTACTCTTAATTTGAACTTTGGTGTTTTATTTATTTATTTATTGAGCTTTGCAGCATCACTTTCATTATATGGTGAAAATCAACAAAAACATTCTTCAAAACAAATACATGAAAAAAAGAAAGTTTGCACAGCATGAGGAAGAGTAAAAGAGAGATTTTAAAACTATCCCTTTAAGACAAAACACAGTCTGTCATATTCAAACGATTTTTCTGCATGCATACAGACAGCATAGTCTGTCACATGAAGACCCTGCTATGAATCAGTGTTTATACAGACAGTTCATAAAGAGTTCAATCATAGAGTCACTATTAATCTCTCTTTTGCAATATTTGCAGCGTGGTTTCAAGCAATTTTCAAGTCTCCGCAAACATTCACAGGACGGCTACCCTCTCCCAGGCCTCTCATTCACTCACACTCTGAGTTTTTCTCTTGTGTAGATAAAGACCCACTGGAGACTGTCACTTTGGTGTCTGCCTTTTAAATAATTTGTTGCGTTTGGCCCTGAAAGAGAAGCTCCTGCCCTACCATGGGAGGATTTCAAAAGCAGAGTAATGTTCCCAGAAAACATGGCAGGAATTTGGCTGCAGGGCAGATGGGTATCCTTTCAGAGTGAAGGTGGAATCTGTCTCGTGGGACTCAGCCGTGCCAGTTTTATGAAGGCAGAGCGAACGACAGGGAGAGAAAACAAAAGAGAAAGAGAAAGAAAAAGAAGTGCAAATGTAAACAAATAGCGATAGAATTGTGAGAGGAGCTCTGTGCTGTTTGTTTGCCGATTAAAAGTACAGAGGATTGTTTCGCCACTGAGGAAAAGAACACGTCTATGTGATGTTTGCTAAAGCAAACAACAAGATTTATTTTTTTATTTTTTTTGGTGTTTCGTTTTAAGTCTACACCTAAAACATGTGAAAACACTCACACACAAGCCTCTGAGCCTCAGAGTTAAGCTAAGCACTCTAAAAGACGTAGTTCCCCACAGAAATGCTAGTTTTCACTATATAAAAAAAATAAAGTTCTGTCATTATTTCCCGAACCTCGTGTTGTTCCAAAACACTGTTTTATTTTTACTTTTTTATTTTATTTTTTTGCAGGATATTGTGTAGAATCCGAAGGCCAGAGCGGCTTAACAAATATAACTTAATTGCTAACACCACTTTCTACTTTAAAAAAGTGGGTCTTTAAAAATAAAATAGACACTTTTTGATAAACATAGTGGAATTTGGATGGAACACAAATATTAACATAGTCTATGAGAATGAGAATACGCTAACGCCCAGTTAGAGGAGACAATCATCTTCAATAAATCATACAGCTTTGAAACGGTTTGACCGTTTTTAGCCCATTGCTAGGTGTTAGGGTTAACCCTGATGTGTTGCTTCCTTCCACTCGGTATGTTATTCTGTTGCCTCTGGTCCTTTGTGAAAAAGTACACTTTTAAAAAGACTACTAATGGAAATTTTGCATATTAATTTATTATTATAAAAACATATATTTATTCAAAAATGAATGTAATGCTTCCTGGTACTTATTTGCAATTAAATGAAAATAGTTTACATTTATAGCTAAACTCCAGAATGCTTTTTGACCCATTTCAGTAGAACTTAAGTGTATATTTATGTCTTAAATGTTAAATGTGGTTAAAGTGTCCTGCCAAATATACTGACAACCATTAAGGTTAAACGAAAATATTCTTCAGTGCCATTTCTATTGACACTTGTAGGCCATGTGTTTAAAATGATCGGTAATTACACATTTGTAATGATGGTGTTGCAGTTTGGGACATTTAAAATTTATTTAATTGAAAGGTAACACAGAATAACAATCTACAGTTAAAATTACAATAAAGTACTTTACATGTGCTTTAGTATGCTAGTCAACACATCAAAATAGGTGTACTTTAAAGCATGGTAAAATATTAAAATATAATTATTTAAAGTGCACTTAAAGTTGAACGTTGAACTTTTGTCTGTGTGTGTGTGTTTGAAGTACACTTTTCTTAGTGCTTTTAAGGTTCACCCATTTTCTGTTCAGGTCTGTAGCATAAATGTGTAGGATGCGTTACACACACACCACAGAGTTTACTTAAAATACTAACCACGAGTTTGAGCAATCATACAGTAAATGTGCCTTAACAAGCACAACGAATAATATTTGTCTTCTGAATATCTGTCTTTTCTCATGGGGAGTACATGCAGCATTCAGACTGCATATGGTGTTGGGCTGGTAGACAGATTTGTTAAGGGAACTGTGTGGGTTGTTGAACCATTTGCCAGGGGTAGGGGTCTTGAAATGTACCACGTGTTCACAATTTGATCAACTGTATGGTTTGTCACAGCTTCAGGTCCTCCTCGATGGAAATCAATGTTCTGCTGGGAACTCATCGGCTTTCTGCGGACAGGTCTTGAGTTCTTTGATATAGCACATGGCCCTCCAAAACTGTTTATTCCCTGTTACCAAAGTCATGTGAAAAAAAAAGAAAAGAAAAGGGAATTCTGCGTCAGAGGTGAAATTGTTTCTGGTCGTAAACTAGTAAAATGAACCATTGTAACTTTGCGTGACCCAATTACATCAGCTGGTAGGCTCTCGTTTCTACAGAACTGTCATCATTAATGCATTTTTAGTGCTGATAAGAGGGTGTGCTTGTATTCGGGAGATCTGTCTCGCATGTGTGTGATGTATATGTGTGTGTACACCGCCAATATTTCAGCAGGCGGTTTCTATTAACACTTTCGATCAGAAACATACTTGACCGGACTTACGGCAAGCCTTCTAACATCATTCAGAACACATGCTTGATATCACGCCCCTGTCCTTACCTAAGCCTAAACCTCCCACGGGACCGGTCCTTTTCCGTCACATAACTGGATTTTCAGTATGCAATGACTTCTCAAGGTTAATCTATCCCAGCATCCCCTTCTCGCCCTGTAAGCTTTGTAATATCCTTCATTCTGTTCTCAAGTCCTTGTCATAATCGAGTCAGAGAATGAAGGCAACCCCTTCTCTGCACTGTATCTTTCTTAATAACTCTAGACATCCAGGAAATGTTTAAGGCTCGACATGTGGTAACATTTCATCTGGGGTCTCTTCTGATAAACTGGAAGCAGAAAAGTATGCAATTTAAGCTAGTCATCAGCTATACGCAACATTTTGCAAAGAAGAAAGTGTCAAAGAGTTACATTTGTAATCGTAGTCATCTTGAACTCATTTTTATCCAGTTTTGCAGTTCAGCTGGCTAAAGAAGCAGTCATGTTGTTTACGTACACTGCATTTCTCGGTTTGAATGTGAATAAAAGCCCAGAGCAAACGTGTAATTACTTCAAGCAGTGCTGGGTAGTAACTGATTCCAGGTAATCTGGATTAAGTAATCAAATCCCAAATATTAAGGGCTAGATTATGTTATGTTTTAAAGTGCTCATAATCAGATTAAAATTACTTAAAAATGACTATTGTTCATAATGCATTGATTCGCTCTAATTATTCTCTTTTTCTCTCTCTTAATTGTTCCTTTCTAAAAGGAAAGGAAAATTAAACATTTAGGAAGTTTTCCAGTTTAATATGATGTGTTAACGTTGACAGCACTAGTTAGAAGTCATCTCAAAGTAATCAAAAAGTAATCTGATTAAATGTAATCCAACCGATTAAGTTACTATCCACTATTTTTTTGTAATGTAATTTACAATGGACTACAATTTGCATCTGCAGACACACATACTTGGTCTGTAAAAAACTGCACAGCATTGACTAAGTTTAGAATAGTCAAAAAGTTAGTGTGCTTGGTAAATAATCACAAATTAATTGGTACACGTATTATGGTTATTGGATTATGTCACAGTTGTAACGTCCACTCTGACATAAATACACAATGAAGAAGAAGATGAAGATTTTAAAGTCTTTAATCCAACTAGGTAATCCAACATACAGATGGCACAACTAATGACTAACCCGCAACTAACAACTAATTAGGGAAACTGAACAGGCATGGAGACAGAAACTAATGGAAAACACAACAAAAGTAGTCCATAACTGTGACAACAGTCATGCATGAGCTTCATATATAAAACACGTGCATGAGCAATGTTCTAAAATACAGGTGAAGTTCAGGGCAGATCATAAATTCTTCCCCTTATATAACATCCATAAAGTTTGAACTTTACCAGGTGGCCTGCATGAATATAGATCAAATTTTACATCTTGACCCATATTTAAGTTGTTTAATAAAGGCATTTATCTGTATTTGACCCTAATCTATTTATGCTGATGTATCCGCAAGTCTGCAATTACATTTACTTAACATTTACCGCAACGATGTTTTTATATAAAATCCTATTTATTAACGTCAGAAAATTCCCATGAATTGGGCATAGATGTATGAGTTGGTCATCAGTGATGGATGCTTTACTAGACTCGTAAGCATGGGATAATAGCGGTTTAAGAGCTGGTGTAATTTGTCACCTTTGTTTGTTCTCCTGGTAGTAAAGTACAGCAGCAAGGACAAGCAAAGATCCACAGGAACCTCTTGGCAGGCAGCCAAGTCTGGAACGCCAGCTAAAGGGGTTATGAAATAGGAGGCAGCCTTCCATTATCAATCATTTTTAGGGCTGCCAGGAGAGTGATTGTATGTAGTGTGTTACAACATTTTCAAGCGGATGGGCTCCTGAACGTATACGGCCAAGAACATCACTATAAATACATCTGCCATGGTTAGTTCCCTAAACTCTCATTTGTTTATACAGGCACCGATCAAGCTAGTAATGCATTGGACAACTGACAAAAGAAAGAGAAGTGAAACAGATGTTAAGTTGATGAAAGGCATTTATGAACTGTGTAGCTTTGCACATCATGCATGTCAACTGGACAGGACCTAAACAGATGCTACAGAGTAAAACATAACAACCACACCTCCTGAGCGTTACAGTGGTGCAAGTATTTTGAAAAATATTTGATACGTTTTTGTCATGTATTTAAATTTACGTTTAAATTTAGTCATTTAGCAGACACTTTTATCCAAAGCGACTTTCAAATGAGTACAATAAAAGCAGTCAAAATTAACAACAGAGCAACTATATATAAGTGCAAATGACAAGTCTCAGTACATATAGCAAGGTATAATATATATATATATATATATATATATATATATATATATATATATATATATATATATATATATATATATATATATATATATATATATATATATATATCATGCAGTGTTACCATTTTGAGTAACTCTTCATGAAATATTACAATCTTAAAATTTGTAATAAAAAAAATTACAATGATATTACAAACAAAAGTCTGCAGAGGTCCTCTATATGATATCCTTTCATGTTTTGTTTTGTTGTATTTTCCACTTCAGTCAATCAAAGCAGAATAATAATAATAATAATAATAATAATAATAATAATAATAATAATAATAATAATAATAATAATTATTATTATTATTATTTTATTTTTTTATTTTTTTTTATTTTTTTGATAGATGGACCTATTGATGATTAAAGGACATGAGATGACCACATAACTGTGGTGTGGTGTGGTGCAGCCAGCAGATAATTGAGTGCATGCGAACACCGGTTTGCAAATTAAATGAGTCTCGTAAGAGTTTTTTGTGGCCAATATTTCAGTGGCTGGGACAGCATCACATTATTCAGTACAAATGAAGCAGGCAGGGGAACATTGCTGGTAACATGAAGCAGAAAAATAGCGGCACTCTCCCAGCACTCTCACTGAATAAATTATGTGCAAGAATAAGGCCTGCCAGCGGCTTCAGAATCTCTTTTTAATACAGTGGGACCTGAGAATGGGTCAACCTGCCTGTATTAAATACAGCTTAACATTTTCGACCAGGAAGCACCATGTCCACCAGAGCTGTTAATTTCTCATTATGTCAGGAGAATAGTGTTTTATTTTTATTTTTATTTTTTTACTCAGTTCACTTACTATTGTATTCAGGTACAAAACGGGTATAATTAACTTTGACTTAACTTTGTTGACTAGTCCTTTAGGTAATTTGCATTTACAAATGTATACAACTAAGAAATTACCAAGAACAATAAGGTGATATGTGAAGATATTTAGAATTTACTGAACAACAATGTACTAAAAATTTGTAAGTTTTGTCTTTATTTTTTATTTTTTTAAGTTTAGCACACAGACAACAACTTTGTCAAAAAAAATAAATAAAAAAAATAAAATAAAAATAAAAAAAGATTCCCCTGGATCAGCAAAATAAAAAAGGTTCATTATTTCTGCCATTCCAGTAGTGAGAGATGTCACTATGTAGAGAAACACTATGAATCTGAGTAAATACACATTTATATAAAGTTAACACTTAATAGGTATACCATTGACATCACAGTTATTGCAAATTTCACGTGTTTATAGTTTACACAGAGACAACGTTTTGTTAACAGGCCCCCCAAAATGCTATAGTCGTGTAAATGAATGACTAAAACACATACAAAGTTTTCCAGTTTTAATTTAAAATGATGCTGTGTTAGTTTCTATTTTGAAAAATGCATAAAACTAGTTGGAGCTGTGGTGTAGTGGTTCACAACACCTGCTTTGACACACTGAGTTGTCCTGCTAATGCAGACTTTGAGAGTTTGAGGGGCCTGTACCATGAAGCTGGATTAGGTGGCTAGCCAGCTATGTTTCAGCTTAGTTTCCGCCAACCCTGGGTTTTAGGTACTATGAAAGTAGCTCTTCTTTAATCGGTGTCCGTTGCCATGGTATCTTACGCTGCACGGCTAACCTGCTCCTGGGCAGGTTATGTTCTGGATTCAAGATCTCAGACTGAAGGTGAACCAATCAGATGTGATATTTAAATACATATTAATGTATACAGATCATGTAATGTAAAAAAGCTGTAGTATCAAAAGATTGCACTATTTTAAAAATTACAAATCTGACCTTACATGTTCAAGTTTCTGTCACTATATATTGTTCCACTTGTGACTACACTGATGGAGCAAGATAATTTATTTTATTAGTCCTCCTTCATTTTTTCATATGACATTTAAATTAGCCATATTCTTCAATCTCTTAACCTTTAGCAAAACCTTTAACCTTTAGTTTTGAATCTCGCTGGGTCTCTCGCGAGAAGTAAATCAAACTTGCTTTGTATTGCAAGGCTCGTGATTGGCTGTTCGCCAGTGATATCACACATTCATGTGCACGCGCTCCACAAACTCAGGATCAAAGCCAGAATTGACAAAGAAAGTTGATGAAAAGCATCATGGTACCAACAAAGCCGGATTGGAGAGGTTTGGTTTTGTCAACTGAAAACTAATCCTTTAACTCTGAATTTGTTCAGCTACCATCATGGTACAGGACCCAGCTTGTATGTTATGTTATTCCCCATTTCATTCATGTCCATTTAAAACTACTTAAAAGTGTCAAATTAAAAATGATAATAGTAAAAACAAAGGCATACAACTTTTTAAAGATAAAGTGTGCAATTTCTGTCTCCAAATGTAAAAATGTAAAAAATTATGTCTGTTTTCAAACAAGCTTCCAAAACACTCCCCCATCTGCCATTGGTCGAGCAAACACATGGCCCTGCCCCAAACTCACATCATTGGCTGAGCCAGTGTTGCTATGCAGGACCAAAAAAAAAAGCAAACCAGTTTAAACTTTTTTTTATAATTAATCAAATAGCTTACTTTATATGTCTCTGCATATTAAACTCCATTTGAAGAACATATTTTAATATCCAAAACCATTACACACACCAGTTACAAATATAATAAGACTAATAAAATGAGAGTGTAGTGTACCTTGGAAACGCTTGGCAAGCAAACCAAGGACATTACATCTCCTAGATATCCTGGAAAATTGATGTTCTCATGGTGTAAGCCCTTATGGCATTCGGAAATATGTGTCTACAAACACATTAGCGTGTAGCCCGGCTTGAAGAACACACTCTTTGGCCCTTGGAGGTATTGCTCATGCTTAACAATAGAGAGTGTCAACATTCATTGGAAAACGCTGTCATAGTTCAACCATTCCCATCACGTGATACTCAAAAAACAGGATAACTTAACTAACAACATCATCATAGCAGTAGAGGACTTGGGTTCACCTCAATAAAAAATTACTACATTTTCCTATTCCTCTGCTGTGTGACCTTCTAGAGAAAAGGTTATGGGACAAACCACTCTCTGTTAGCGTGTCCAATTATTTTGCCTCTGGCTGCAGTAACTACATTCATTCTAAGCCTTCAGGAAAAGTTTTTTTTTTACGCTAATAACTGTGGAAAAGTTGGCTCCCCATAAAGCCTCACTATCCTCACCTGTTTAATCAGGCCAGATTCTTACAAAGGTATTTCAGATGCATCCGAAATACAAATACTGCAAATGATATCCCTTGTTTGGAATTGCAAAGGGCTCAACTTAAAACATTTGCCTTTGCACTATTTTTTCCTGCATGCCTGGCCATTAACCTTTGCAAAATCTGGTTTGGATTTGATAAACAGGACAGCATAATGTGGTTCGGCCTCCAAAAGTGGATTAGGCAACTCAGCCCTTTATCAACAAGGATGGGAATCACGAAAAGAGTATAAACTAGGCAGACAGAATGAGGTAAACAGTATATGGGTCAGAAAGACACTGTTCCTGCTCATTATTTAACATGGTTTCACGGCTGCTCCTTTGGACCTGATCTGCTTGCATCTTATTGACGGCATATATTATAGTCGGAGGCAGTCGTTCTGACAGAGCTTTCTCGTTACAAGTCAGTCTTCCTCCGAGTGGGATTGGCTGTATCGATCCTTCAGATAACTAGCAAGTGCACCACCTTTCTGTTAAACCCAAAAGTGGTTCATTTTCCTAGTGAAGCATTGTCAGATCGAGGCAGATTCGATTCTTGACATCCGAACCACAGCGTGGAATGCTTTGAGATTCTTTCATAGTCATTATGGTCAGACGGATGGAAGGCTACACTAAGTTCTCCATCAACTGAGTGGAAAGTGGAGGTACTTGAATCTACTTGGGTGTTTCTCTCAGGTCTCTTTAGGTGAACAAGATCTCATTGTGATGCATGGGATACATCGGATGAACTTTTCTCTTTGACTGTTACTACGTAATTGCACAACCTAGTTATCATTCATATGGGGGGCCTTCAAGTTAAATAAAATAAATAAAGCAGAAAAATGTGCATTTCTTTTAATTTAAACCCTTTTAAAGAGATTTAATGAGCACTGATATGACCACTGGATTCCAGCCAAATGATGGACTCGAAACATCCTTGCCTCGCTTGTCTAGGATGCATAAAAATGTATGTAATGCTTCAATATGCTTTTAAATCGTCTCTCGGAGTGAATCTCTGTTTTGATTGCCACTATTCACCGCTACCTCAATATGCATGCATGTATGGAGGTTACAGAACGCTATCACTCACGATCATTTTTCCGTGGACTCATAATGCAATTACCTTTCATACAGCTCTCTGGCAATAAAGCAGAAATATTCATGCAAATCACACAATTCATCTCAGATACATTCAGCCGCTTGAGAGCCGTCAAAAATGCAGCACCATTTTGCCTTAAAGTGGCCTCTGGCAGCGGAGTCTTTAAAATTGTCACGAATCACCAGCTATTCTCCTCTTTCACTTGACAGAAAGACAATGTATATGAATCACAGAGAGTCGGGTCCACTTAAAAAGCCCTGGTTGCATTTTTGTGAGTGCTGTCATTATTTTACCAAGGCACAGCTTGAGAGAATAGTAAAAGAAACAGGGTACGAGGGGAGGGAGAGATGAAAGAAGCGAGCATGTCTCAGGGTCAGCTTTCAAAAAGCATCTCTTCAAATGTTATCCTCGGCCATTTCGCCATCATTAACGGCCCTTTAATCAGTGGAAACGGATGAAAAAATATCCATATATTAGGACTTATGAAGTTGGACCTCAACAAAGAACTTGTTCTTTGGAAACATGTGACCTGGATCGCTCACAAAGAACCTTCTATGATTCGATGCATTTTGAGTGGAACACAAACTTAACCTTTGAAATGAAATATAAGCAGGGTTGTTGTGCTTCCTTTCAAAACAGATGTGGGATATTTCTATGTACTTGTCAGATTTATGACAGATGAATGATAGATTGAACTAAAATAGGTGTTGAAAGATCACACCCACCTAACAGCCATGGGCTGAATCCAAAAATCACATATTAATCTACGATATGGTAGGTGAAAACCAAGAACAGTATGTCTGAATTCACAGTACTCATAAAAGAGTAGACAAAACGTACCCAGTCTTACGTCTTCTGGTGTGATTCTGTAGTATGCATATAATAGACACTTTACTATCCCATGAGGCCATGGGAGAGTATTTGTGAATTCTAGTAAAGCAACAAAACTGACAATATAGTATGTCTTTCTTACAGTTTACCAAAGGATAGTCCCACCCTAAATTTTTGATAATCTATTATGCTAGGGCTTATGTGAAAATATGGAAGAAAATATTTTTTGCTACTTCCTTTTTGTCGCAACTGGTGAAAAATTACTGACGTGCAGCGGAAGTTAGCATTTTGTTTTCTGATGTATTTGTTTTACACATTTAGCTTTTTGGTTTTATCATGTAATTTCATTACTTTGACACACGTATGCATTAAATCTACTTAAACGTTTTTATCATGAACTATTTACATTTCTCTATATGCCACAATATTTTGATAAAATTGGAGTTGTCCAAAATCAATTGCCATTGTTTTGGAATTCCATCCAAGTAACCAAAATTTCCCACTTTAATAGATAAATGGTACATATATTGCTAGTTCCATATTCTGAATTCACAAATCCATTATAAAGTCACGCGTTTCACTGAAGATGATTCCACTTCTGCTGTAACTATTGCATTAACTTACTCACCAGGCAGCAGAACACTGATAAGAACAAAAGCGAAGTCAGCAAAATCATCTCACCTCATATGCACTGCTTAGCCTCTATCCCTATAACATCAGTTATGTAAGCATTATGAAACATTACGGTTGTTAAATCCTGACTGAGAAGCGCTGTTTAGCTTGCATACTCTATACAGTACCGCTAGCAACATTGGAATCACACCAAGGTACATTCTATTATGTGATACGCTCCTTAATTTTTTCATAGAGTGAGAAGTGAGCGTGATGAGGCAACATTTTATACATTCCTATCTTGATTGATAAAGGTAATTGGCCAAAACCAAAACCAAAACCAAGCAAACACAGATTTGTTTAGCACCTTCTTTAGCTTAACAACAATGTGATGCCTAAAAAAATAACATTATATTCAATGACAAGTTCAAAAAAGATACTTAAAGTGTAGGAAAGTTGGCAATATGAGGTGTTTGCTATATTATATGTCTTCTGGACTAAAAATAGCTGTTTCTATATTTGAATTCTGCTGAAGTTATAAAGTCTTACAGGTTAAAATCTAATTTACGGTTTTTTTGTTGTTTTTGTTTTTTTTCTCCGTTTTTGTTGTATGGAAAAGAACAGCTTATAACCTTCTAATATCTTCCATTGCATTTCACAGCAGAAAGAAAATAATAAAGGGTCAGAGCAAGACGTGCAAATGATTGACACATTTCAGAGTGAAATGTTACTTTAAATATCAGAGAAACAACTAAAGTGCCTCTCAGTTGTTTTGGCCACCGTGCTAGCACACTTTGATCAATGCTCTTTTAGTGTAGGGCTGGAGTCCAAGCTAAAACAGCATGAAACATTCCATTGCTGTAATGCTTACAGCGCTACTAGCCTCTCCTGTTACAGTCTTGGCAGCACTGAGTCCTTAAGCCACCTCAATTTCTGGCTTTAAAGGCTTGTTCGCTTACACTCAGATGATTTAAAAGAAACCCAAGTGGACCGAGAATGTGTCCTGACCACCCAACTGTGCAAGATGCAATTAAAGTACAGATCTCATGCATGTTGTCACCCCATCCGCTGATGTATTCTGTTAGACATTTTTTTTTATATATAAATATATGTGTTGGACTAAAATCCTCAGTGCCGTTACATTTTTCAGGCTAATGGGTGTAAGGATGGCAGATGGTGGTCCCTGTCATTCTGTCATTTATTATCGGGCATGTTATCCCAGACTGCCATTTCCCTGCCATATCCATATAAATCACAGTGTAAAGATTGATCAACTCCCTCACTTATGTCTCCTTTAGGCTTAAGATATATAGTAATGTCCATTAAGCATGTGGGAGCATGGCATGAATGAAACATAACCTTGGTAAAATTCAATAAAACTCGCTAATATTTTGAAGGACAGATTTGTAAGAAAAGTGGTGTGATACTGGCCACGTACACAAAAGTTTGTAATATGGTTGTCATTTTTTTCTTCAAAGTGCTAAACTGTGTTCTTTACACACACACCAACACACACAGTTCAACCAAATTTACTCCAAACAAATTTAGGTGGTCTTCAGTGAAATGAGCAACTAGTTGTTCATTCAGGAACAAAACTTTGTTTGGACATCACATTATTTATTTTCCTGAACAATAATAGCAAATCACAGAAATAGATTTGTTTTCTTGGGTATTATGAACCTATATGCATTTATGTGTGTATGTATGTACAGTATGGATGTATGTGTTTATTTATTTATTTATTTTGTTTTTGGAGTCCTGTCAGAGATGAATGAATAAGGTAAGTTAAAATACAGGTCCCACTTTATATTAGGTGGCCTTAACTACTATGTACTTACATAAAAAATAAGTACAATGTACTTATTGTGTTCAAATTGTATTGTAAAACACGTTTGCTGCTATTGAGGTGGGATAGGGGTAAGGTTAGGGAGAGGGTTGGAGGTATGGGTAAGTTTAATGGTGGGTTAAGGTGTAAAGTATGGGTCAACAGTGTAATTATAAATGTAATTACAGAAATTAAATACAGATGTAATTACAAGTCGTTTTTAAAAAAAAATATAAGTACAATGTAAAAACATGTATGTGCACAATAAGTACATTGTACTTAATTATTAATTAAAATGTAAGTACATAGTAGTTAAGGCCACTTAATATAAAGTGGGTCCAAAATACAGATAAACAGTTAACTAAAAACTATATATATATATATGTATATATATATATATATATATATATATATATATATATATATATATATTAGGGATGCACGATAATATCGGCACAATATCGGTATCGGCCGATAAAAGCTTAAAATGACCATTATCGGTATCGGCCGATATGAATATTTCTGCCGATGAGCCAAACCGATATTCTCCAAGTGAAATAATTGACCTGTTTTTCAGATGTGAATGTCTGTCTACATTTGTAAAATAATAAATTTATGGTAGAATCAGTATAGAAGAGATACATGGATTTCTCTTCAGTAAAATTAAAGTTTAAATATATCAGTATATATTTGTATATATATCGATATCGGTATCGGCATCGGCCAAAATTATTTTGAAAATATCGGCATATCGAATATCGGCCAAAATCCAATATCGTGCATCCCTAATATATATATATATATATATATATATGTATATATATATATATGTATATATATATATATATATATATGTATATATATATATATATATATATATATATATATATATATATATATGTATATATATATATATATATATATATATATATATATATATATGTATATATATATATATATATATATATATATATATATATATATATATATATATATATATATATATATATAGTGTTTTTGGCCACAATGCTTGAGTGTCTTTGATGGTTGGTGAATACAGAGTGAAACAAAAATCTGTGGAAGGTCATGTTATTGCCAAAGAGAGAAGCCCTCAACAGCTCTTTATTATTTACCATCTTATTTATTTGGTTTCATTGCTGGGGCTCTCTCTCTCTCTCTCTCTCTCTCTCTCTCTCTCTCTCACACACACACACACACACACACACACACAGGAGCATTGTCTGGAACATTGTGTTTAATTTACTATCACCCATCCTACAGTCACATTAGTGTTGCTAGAGTGTAGTTGTTGGTTCACAGGGAGTTGTTATGCGGTTGCTACTGTAGGGTGTTGTGGGTGGTTTTCTGGGAGTTGCTATGTGGTTGCTTCATTTTTTATTTTATTTATTTTTTATTTTATTCAGTTGCTGGGGTATTGTCAGTGGTTGCCAGAAAGTTGCTATGCAGATTATATGGTGCTCTGGGTGGTTACAGTTGTTAGGATGTTCTGGTTGGTTTCTAGGGAGTTGCCATATGGTTGCTAGAGTATTGTTGTTGGTTACCAGGGAATTGCTATTCAGTTTCTATAGTGTTCTGGGTTGTTTCCAGGGAGTTCTTATATTTTAGAAAAGTAATGGCACAATCATTATGCACAAAAAGTTCAATAGTTACCAGTACAATTAAAAGCTTGTCTTTGCAGCACCACTGAAAGATGTCTTCACTAGCGCACGGTAGGTGACTCCAGTCATGCTCACTGTTTTATCTCCAGAATTAAGCAATTAACAGCTTTTGCAAGCAATGAGCTTTAGCACACATAGGATAAAATGGGTAATAACAACCATAAATCAACCAGGCCGAGGTGGATTCAGGGTAAATTTACAAAGGAGTAATCTAAGATTAGCTGACAAGGGATTAAATCTAATAATGGATTAATCAAATGTTGAGAGGAATGTCTCGGTTATGTATGGTAACCCTCATTCCCTGAAGGAGGGAATAGAGACGTCACGTCGGATGACTGACGAACTGGGATATCGCTTCGATAAACAAATCTACTTTGATTTTAAACTAAACGAGACAGTGCACACTGGCATGCAATTATTGCATCCAGCTACAGTTGATCACAGTGTGACCATAAAAAGGCAGCAGGTGCAATGCATACCAGGTTTCACTTCAGATCCAAGCCAGTGACCCGACTGCTCAGCGGTGGTGCAACAACCGTGGCAACGGGACGTAACATGACGTCTCCATTACCTCCTTCAGGCAATGAGGGTTACCATATGTATCCGAGATGTTCCTTTTCAGTCGGTCTGAAATTTAATAGTATTCAATTCAATTCAATTCAAGTTTATTTGTATAGCACTTTTTACAAAACAAATCGTTACAAAGCAACTTTACAGAAAATTGTGTTTCTACAATATTTAGTAGTAGCTAGTAGTTTGTGCACATTGGACAGGATTTTAGAAAAAAATAAAAATAATAATAATAATACAATACGTAGTCAGCTAGACGATGAACTATCAATATTATTAATTAATAGTTATTTTATGATTCAGTCACACATTTAGCAATAATTGTTAGTTCTGTTTGTTGATTCAGGGTAAGCATCATCTGAGGTCCTCTGAGGGTCAGCATCATCTCTTCTCAGGTGTTCTGGATCCAGACTGGAGCTTGTGTAAATCCTAGTTACCACGGGATGTGAATCCCGTGGCGAAACATAGAAACAAAATAGAGACATCATTAGCATAGCTGCTGATCCAACAAAGTAAAATTAGTTTAACCCAAGCTAATGAATAAAAATGCACCTTTGATCAGATGCAACTACACTCACAAATAAAAGATACATTATTCGAATGCTTGGCGAAAGAGATGTGTTTTTAATCTAGATTTAAACAGAGAGAGTGTATCTGAACCCCGAACATTATCAGGAAGGCTATTCCAGAGTTTGGGAGCCAAATGTGAGAAAGCTCTACCTCCTTTTAATGGACTTTGCTATCCTAGGAACTACCAAAAGTCCAGCGTTTTGTGACCTTAGGGTGAGTGATGGGTTGTAACGTGGTAGAAGGCTAGTTAGGTACGGAGGAGCTAAACCATTTAGGGCCTTATAGGTAAGTAATGATAATTTGTAACTGATACGGAACTTAATAGGTAGCCAGTGCAGAGACTGTAAAATTGGGGTAATATGATCATATTTTCTTGACCTCATAAGGACTCTAGCTGTTGCATTTTGGACTACCTGTAGCTTGTTTATTGACGAAGCAGGACAACCACCTAGAAGTGCATTACAATAGTCCAGTCTAGAGGTCATGAATGCATGAACTAGCTTTTCTGCATCAGAAACAGACAACATGTTTCATAGCTTGGCAATGTGTCTAAGATGGAAGAATGCAGTTTTTGTAACATTGGAAATATGATTTTCAAAAGACAAATTGCTGTCTAATATAACACCCAGATTTCTGACTGTAGAGGAAGTAACAGTACATCCGTCTAGTTGCAGATTGTAATCTACAAGATTCTATGTAGTGTTTTTTGGTCCAATAATTAGTATCTCTGTCTTATCCAAATTTAATTGGAGAAAATTATTTGTCATCCAATCTTTTACATTTTTAACACACTCTGTTAGCTTAGATAATTGGGAAGTTTCATCTGGTCTCGTTGAGATATATAGCTGAGTATCATCAGCATAACAGTGTAAGCTAATTCCGTATTTTCTAATAATATTACCAAGTGGCAACATGTATATTGAAAATAGAAGGGGACCTAGGACGGATCCTTGTGGCACTCCATATTTTACTGATGATAAATGAGATGACTCCCCATTTAAGTAAACAAAATGGTAGCGATCGGACAGATCAAGGCTGCATCTCATTGCTGGTTTTACTTGATCTTAGTGCTGCTTTCAACACCATAGATCATGACATACTCATAAATCGATTACAAAACTATACAGGTATTCAAGGGCAGGCTCTAAGATGGTTTAGATCTTTGTTTATTTAAGTGGGGAGTCATCTCATTTATTACCAGTCAAATATGGAGTGCCATTAGAATTTAACTTAAGAAAGGATTTTTAGAAATCTTGGCCAACTAAAAAGTACAAAAATGAAAAGTATGAGCATGTATAGCACTCAGTACTTAGATGACATGGCACCGCAAACCAGTGATGGAACCACTGTGGAAACTTTACACTGGACCTCAAGCAACGTCGATTGTGTCTTCTCCTCTCTTCCTCCAGACTCTGGGACCCTGATATCCAAAGGAAATGCTAAATTTACTTTCATCAGAGAACATAACTTTGGACCACTCAGCAGCAGTCCAGTCCTTTTTAAAGCAAGACGCTTCTGTGCTGTCTGTTGTTCAAGAGTGACTTGACACAAGGAATGCGACAGATGAAACCCATGTCTTGCATACATCTGTGCATAGTGGTTCTTGAAGCATTGACTCCAGCTGCAGTCCACTCTTTGTGAATCTTCCCCACATTTTTGAATGGGTTTTGTTTTCACAATCCTCTGCACATATTTTTCTTCCCTTCGCCTCTCTATTAATATGCTTGGACACAGAGCTCTGTGAACAGTCAGCCTCTTTTGCAATGACCTTTTGTGACTTGTCCTCCTTATGCAAGGTGTCAATGGTCGTCTTTTGTACAACTGTCAAGTCAGCAGTCTTCCCCATGATTGTGTAGCCTACAGAACTAGACTGAGAGACAATTTAAAGGCTTTGCAGGTGTTTTGAGTTAATTAGCTGATTAGATTGTGGCACCAGGTGTTTTCAATATTGAACCATTTCACAATATTCTAATTTTCTGAGATACTAAATTTGGGATTTTCCTTAGTTGTCAGTTATAATCATCAAAATTAAAAGAAATAAACATATGAAATGTATCAGTCTGTGTGTAATGAATGAATATAACATACAATTTCACTTTTTGAATGGAATTAGTGAAATAAATCAACTTTTTGATGATATTCTAATTATATGACCTGCATCTGTATAGCTCAAAGAGACCAGATGAAACCTCTAAATGATCTAAGCTAACAGAGTGTGCTAAAAATATATAATAGATTTGATGACCAATAATTTCTGTTATGCAGAAAAGTTAGTTTATATTTTTGCATTTGGCTCCCAAACTCTGGAATAGAATTCCTGATAATGTTTAGGGTTCAAACACTCTCTCTCTCTCTGTATAAATCTAGACACAAAACACATCTCTTTTGCCTAGCATTCAAATAATCCATCTCATAATTTGTGACTGTGGTTGTATTTGATCAAACGTGCATTATTATTGTTTTAGCTTGGGTTAAACTAATTAATTTTACTTTGTCGGAACAGCAGCAATGCTAATTATATCTCTATTTGTTTCTCTATTTTATCACAAGATTTACATACCGTGGTAATTAGGTTTTATACAAGTTCCAGTCCTGATCCAGAACACCTGAGAAGGTGTCTCTCTCCCCTCCCTCCAGGACATTTATGGAACCCGTCTCACTCGCAAAGCCCACTGCATCACAGGTGATCCCACCCACCCATCACACAGCTTCGTCAGTCTGCTGCCATCAGGGAGGAACAGCAGACTGAAGGACAGCTTCATCCACCAGGCTGTCAGGAAGCTGAACACGCTCCCGAACTTGCCCCCCCATCCCTCTTCTTCCCCAGGCACCACTGAACTATATAACCCCCTGCCAGATCCCACATACCCAGATCCTTCCACCCTCCCCCCCACTAACATACGATGACATGCACCAGTCACTTTGTGCATTATTGGTCTGCTCACTACCTCATTCTTCATGGAACTGATGTCATTCCACTACCTCATCAGTCAGTTAAATAAAATAACTGCTCGTGAGCCATTTGTCAATTTAATCAGACTGAATAAGCTTATTTTTTGCACTAAAAATCTTTTATCTGCACTGTTTGTTCACTTCACTGATTAACACTCTATCTGCCATGTGCCTTGCGCTGCTTTATTTAACTCTATTTTTAATTTTATTATATGTCTTTTTTACATTTCCTTATTGTATAGTTGTATCTACATTTTATATTTTATATTCTCTTTATGTATGTACTGTACATGTGGAAGAATTGACAATAAAGCAGACTTGCATAATGTTTCCACTATATTAAATTTGCTTCTCATTCATTTCAAGTGCGATAATTTTTTAACATGAACTGTACAAGTGTGACTATTTTTAAAGGACCTTTTGGAATCATATACATGATTTTGTGTGTATGTGCAGCAAGTGCCAAAACTTTTACCAAAGTTCCATACCATTCTAACTAAGTAAAAAAATAATAATAAAAAAATAATAATTCATTTATTCATTATTTTATAAAAAAAAAAAAAAAAAAAATATATATATATATATATATATATACATTTAACATGAGTACCACATTTTGACCACATTTTGACATTGCTGTCAGGCATGAGATGCTGCAAAAGATGTTTGAAGAAAGAACGTATTCATGATAAAACGATGAAAATGCAGTGCATTAAATGCAAAAATGTGTTCTTTGTGACCAGCCCCTTATTCTGTTTTCATACCTTGTTCAATTACTCTCTCCAAACTATTAATTATTACATATTAAGCATAATTTTACTCAAATTTGGCTCTGACAAGTATTAATTTTGGAACCATTTTAAAATATTTGCAGAAACATACTAACTTGTATTATTATTATTATACAAGTATATATATATAAAATCAGTCTTAAATTAAATTTTCTCCATAACTGCATATATATGAAAACTTGCCATGTTTTCTTCTCTACTAAAGAAAAGCAGATGTTTTGCTCATAAGCATGTGATTCCAGGACTGGAAAAAGAGGAGCAGAATTTCTCAAAGTGCAGATGAATAATGTGCATTATGTCAGTTCACATGACTTACTTGGCTAAATCCTGCCGGTGTTTGTGTTTTCATCTGAGCCTGATTAAATATTAGTCTATAAACTTATCTACACTGAACAAAATTATAAATGCAACACTTTTGTTTTTGCCCCCATTTTTCATGAGCTGAACTCGAAGATCTAAGACTTTTTCTATGTACACAAAAGGCCTATTTCTCTCAAATATTGTTCACAAATCTGTCTGAGAATCTCTGAATCTGAGCAGTGACCTTTTATTGTGACCAGTCTAAGGCACACCTGTGCAATAATCATGCTGTCTAATCAGCATCTTGATATGCCACACCTGTGAGGTGGATGGATTGGTTTGGTAAAGGAGAAGTGCTCACTAACATAGATTTAGACAGATTTATGAACAATATTTGAGAGAAATAGGACTTTTGTGTATATATTGAGTTCAGCTCATGAAAAATGGGAGCAAAAACAAAAGTGTTGCGTTTTTTTTTTTTTTTTTTTTTTTTTTTCAGTGTATGTATTATTGGCATAATAACTGAAGAAGAAAAAAAGAGAGGAAGACAGATAATATAAACTGTATGGAGTTTACAACAGGGCTTTAGGAACCCTGAGAAAACTGAACTTTTTTTATCTAATTTCCTACTAAAACACCAAAAGATACATTGGGACCACAAAAAAAACAAAAAATGTTAATTCCCGTTGCACTTTATATCAGTAAATACCTTTATCTATGTATCAAAATCATTTCTACTTCAGTCTGTCTCTATCTGCTGCTGTCGATTTGGAGATGTACCAGACCCTGAGCTGGCTTTGTTCTGTGTGAACGGCTTTCTTTGAGCAGTTTGTCATATCCTCTCTTCAGTGTCTCTGTTTTCCGCTCTCTCCCTCTCTGAAATAGTGCTGTCTTTCATACGAAGCTGTGTCTCGGACACATTTAAGCTCACCCCATAATGTGGGCACTTGTACTCTGAGATGTAGCGGACCATGTCTCTTTGATTTGCTTGCCTTGTTCCTGTCCTTAGACAATCACGACAGACACATGAGAGAGAAGACGCAGACGAACGCCACATCGGCACACACGCATGCAGCGTCTCCTCTGACTTGGTGACTGATCATGAAAAGGCAGTAGGACATGTTCTGTGTTAGACAGCTGAGACGCATCCAACCGAGCACGAGAATGCCTTTGTGTGTATTTTTGTGCGAATGGGTATGTATGAGTGTTTTGCTTTTCCCATAAATCTAGTGCAGAGTGGTGGAACGATCACTCATTCACTGATGAACACATGCCTATTTTGGGGTAGGTGACACATAATGTGTTCATGGGCATTTTAAATAACAATGTTTGTTACTGTATAATAGAAAGTGCAACATTATTGGGTCCATTTTCTGTACACACCCAATTGTATGCTGCAATTATACCTTAAAACATAATAGTGACAAATAAATTTTAATTATAGCTGCAAAATATCAACAACATTGACATCCACTGAGCCCAGTAGATTTCAAAGAAGAATGTGAAGTTGTAGTTTTTTAAAAAAGGGAATGATTTCAGACTTAGCTCTTTGCTAACTCTCAGATTTCATCTTATGCATTCCAGTCAGCCTTCGCTAGTGCCTTCAAGTGAGTAATTTCCCTCCAAAATGACAATTCTGCCATTATTTCTGTGTTTGGAGCACACATTTGTTTTTATCCATGCAAGAGATTTTGAGAATAAATATTAAAAAGGAACAAGCAAGAACAAAAGTAATAAGACGCCAAAAAGACACAAGAAGTTATGATGGCGAAATCACAAGACATTTTATAAGTTGTGATGAACATACACAGGTTTGACCCATATCTATACTGAATTGTAAAGCCCAACGTTTTAATATGATCAAAGCTTTGGAAAATAAGACAATTGATTTGTTTATTTATTTGTCATCACGTGGCAGAACAAAATAAAATAAAATAAATAAAAATTGGTTGGTTGGTAAATAATCATTTTCTGTAGACTATTCCTTTAAAAATGGATGTCATCATGGGGACCTTTGGGATTTTAAGATAGAAATGTTAGCACACTCACAAACAGCAAACAATGTCCAATACACATCCCCATGTCTATATATCTCTATCCTGGACAAAATCAATCAAATAGAGTTTATTATTATTATTATTATCAAGAAAAAAAGACATGGCTCTCTAGTAGAACAAACTCCTGCTGAGTTTTTGGCAAAGGACTGATAGTTATTCTGCCAATGACCTTTATACTTGGAGCAGCCTTTGTACAAAGTATGTAATAGTCCAGGAGAGAGGCTGTGAAAATGTGCTCACCTAAGGGAAACCGAGAAATAAAGAGATGTGGGGGGAGGAAGAGAAACGGGATCCTGGACGCTGTCCGGTGTACTGACCCTGGGTCAGCTGCCTCTGATGTATGATCGAACATTAGTGTGCTCACACCACATTTATTAAATTGCCTAATGATAAGATGATAGGGAGAAAATATATGACATTAAAACTGGAGCCCACACAGCGCGAGCGGCTGTCCGGGCGGCCTCGCTCTTGGAGGTAATATCGTCAAAGAGGCGGGGAAACCGCTCACGGGGAATACAAATGTTGCCTTTAAGTCTTGGCTGGGTGGCTGAGAATGTGGAAGCATACTAAAGGAGGAAGATTCAGTTCTTTAGTGGATTAATCACTGTCATCATCTGAGCATTGTGGAGAAGCAATTTAGATGGTAAATACCAAGTTTGATCGTATATCAAATGTTGATAGTGCGGCATGGCAAACTTGGCCTGCACATTTTGGACAGAAAGAGACATATGACGAATTAACATGCTTATTTGTTATCAATGCAGCTTCATCTTGGTGAAGCAAGCATCATTTAGATTAGCTTATGTGAATATCAACGAATTGATGACATGTTCTTCTGAGGAGCTAATACACCAATCAAGCTAATGGATTTGTGACGGGAAAAATAAATATATATATATATAGCCCATTTGAAACCCATTGATCTTATAGCATTAATTATGAAATTCTAATTGCAGTGTACTTGCATTCATGCCACATCTAACAGTCTGGTAAATATACCCAAATGCCAATTCAAATGCAGCTTCTGTAAAATAAATTATATTTTGAAAAAAAAAATATATATATATATATATATATTTCTAATGCTACTTTTTTGGAAGAGTCTATTACGCTTTTATCATTTAACACAATGATGACTTTAAATTATCTTTTGGGAGGTAATTTCTGAGCTCAAATTTAAACATGATTTATTTGTGATTAATTAGCACTTCGTGTAATTAATTATTATGTATTTATTATTAAATTAACAGCATTTAATAGCTTGACAGCCCTAAATGTATGTTTGCATGTATGTATGTATGTATGTATGTATGTATATGTAACAAAAATTATATTATAATTATTAATATAAAATACAAACATCCAATATTCTAATAATATGATTATTAATTGATATTTAATAATGTAATTTTAGCTTTAATACATTACACCTTTTTATTACATTTTATTACATTTACATGTTTTCGAAAAATATTTGATGAATGCTGAATGACTGCTTAAAAACAGCATAAAGAGTGTTCTAAAATATTGTCTTAATAGGAACTATTAGTTACAGTAAGACCTGGCCTAGATGAGATCAGCCGAAAAAGAAAGATGTTTTAGAAGGGGAGCAGATTTTATTCTGACGAATGAAAATGAAAACAAAAATTAGGAAAATGTATAAATAAATTATAAATAAAGAAAGTTTCCTTATGTGGAAAAAAAAACAACAACAAAAAAAACAACCATAATAATTTCTGAGTAGGTTTTGATTTAATGTTAACTTCGGAGCGAAGTTGAGAAATAATAACTATCTACTGTATGCTTGGTTATGAAGCAGTTAAGGACTGCGGTATCTGCATATGATTATAGGTTTTGAATCTGCACAGTGTATTGGGAACAGTCTTAACCTTCACTAATGATAGTAGCAGGTCCAGTGTGGAATACCTGTTTAGATGGGGATGCCACATAGAGAACTACAAGGCAAACAATTCACCAAGCAATGCTTTGATCAGCAGCAGATGTCAAAATCATCTCTTTACTTTCAGATCAAATGACAACTCAAAGTCAATGGAATACCGCGGTGTGCATGCGTGGTGAAAATCACTTTCATCTTTCGCTCTCTCTGTGCCTTGATGGGACCATATAAGCTATCTATTATTTACAAGTCCTCTATTCAACAATGCTGGTGGAGTATGGGTTTCATCTTAATAACACAACTGCCATCTAATAAGAAAGTGAAGTCTGGATGATGAGAGTATGATGCCAGTTTTGGCATTTTCACAGGGAATCCTGAAAAAGAAAAGAAAAATTAGTGATGAAACAAGTGAAATAAATTACGTCAGAACTGCTGTACCGTTTTTAGTGCGGTTTGTTTATTGCACAATGCTAATTATGAACAGAAGGCACTTCTAGGAATGGGGTACAGAACAGTGCTTAAAACACTGCAAGATTTTGGTGTGCGAAACCAGGCAGTTAACCTTCAGAAAGTGTTAAACGTCAACCTTGGGAGGTCAAAATAAATATTACACAAGCTGCTTTATTGTATGTTTGTTATCTATGAGGTTTGTCATGTTTTATTCACTTTAAAGTCTAAATTTGGTGTACAACTCTGATTTGATTGATTGCTTTGTTATTGGGCAATAAACCTTAAATGAACATTAAAATGACAAAATGTTATATTGTGTATGCATGTACGCATTTGATTGTTTGTGTATTTATTTCTTTATTTAATAAAGCTGTTGCTTAGAGCTGTTAGTTTGTGGCTAATCATAAATACATCTTAATAATAATTATATTGTCATTAAATCTAAAGCAATCTGTACTACAATTATCAATTAAACAGCTTATTGCACTGATATATGATTTTCATTGTTGGATACAATAAGGAAGGTCAAGACCTCAATGATGAAACAGGGCAAAATCTCCTATCTAAAGGAGGGTAGGGTTTAATTTTTAATTGGGTATCCAAATTACTTCATAGTTCTCACAACATACCGTAAAATATTAGAGTTTGCTTCAAGTGCCAAAGAAGCTCTGTTTCATGGAAACTGGCAGAATGAGATTGAGGATGTTACATAAAAAAATAAAAATAAATAATAATAATAATAATAATAATAATAATAATAATAATAATAATAATAATAAGGCTGAGTTTGGAATTTAGCCATTGTCAGAGCAATTATTTCATTGAACCGGGTCTTATCCTTCAGGCCATAAGCAAATTATGACTTTAAATAGTATTATGTACAATAATATATGAAGGCTGAGTTATCCCATGCTGGAGTGATCTACTATTTTAATAACATCCTAAAGAGATTCCACCCATTAAAATCACTCTACTGTGACTATACAGATTTCCATTAAACATTTATTGATATTGAAGGCATATAAAAATAAATTAGTAAGAGGACTGGATTGTTTTACATATGGTGCTGAATGCAGTGGGGAACAATGGATCACAATGAGTTAGAAATGAGAGGCAATTCCTTTCATTATGTTCTCTGAGCAGCCCAAGTTAATAGCAGGTCCACATTACTGGGACCGACTGAATTATACATCCAGTGCAATTTCTGGTGAAATAGCTCCATGGATTGCCTGAAATGCAGCTGAAATTTCTCAGTGGAATATTTTCATTCTAAATAAGTCTGGTGAAGTCACCATGCATTCTTATTAAAATGCTTTTATTGCAAAACTTACCGCCTTCCAGATGCCTACTGGGAAGCTTTGAAGTCACATTTCTTGTCCTGTCATTCCTGCACCGTCTCAAAGAGAACCTCCTCTAGCCAGAAACCCCTTGGCAAAGTTGATGTCATCTGCAGGCACTCTTCATGTTGACCCTGTGTGGCCCAGACAAATGAAAGCCATACAGTTCAGCTTTGGAGAGATACTGACAGCGCTGCTTTGAAATGCTGATTATGCAGAATGTCTGCGGTCCTGCTGACTAAGTGTGTGCTCTACAAGAAGGTTTTGATCAGAGTGATGACCCTACCAGCAGGGGAAAAGCCCTACTCAGCTAATCATTATACATCACAGAGGATCCACGAAACACCTCTCAAGAATTAAAGAGCTTCAGATATTGCTATGTATTTGGTTCAAGTCTGCACGGCAACACTGTAGGCTTGACTTCGTTTGGTCAAAATGAGATTTACACCAGTAGGTCTCAACTGGTTTGCTTCAGGATCCAGAAGTAGCAAAATAGTTTGACATACAAGTCCTCAAACTACTACTCTCTATAATGTGTTAATCCATAAACTGCATTGGCCTAACAATAGACAAATACACTCAACGGCCAGTTTATTAGGTACACCTGTTCAATTGCTTGATAACACAAATCACTAATCAGCCAATCATGTGGCAGCAACTCAATGCATTTAGGCATCTAGATGTGGTGAAGATGACATGAAGTTCAAACCGAGCACCAGAATGGGAAAGAAAGGGGATTTACATGACTTTGAATGAGGTATGGTTGTTGTTGCCAGATGGGCAGGTCTGAAAAGAATAAATAAAATACTGATCTACTGGGATTTTCATGCACAACCATCTTTAGGGTTTACAGAGAATGGTCCGAAAAAGAGAAAATATCCAGTGAGCGGCAGTTGTGTGGACAAAAATGCCTTGTTGATGTCAGAGGTCAGAGGAGAATGGGCAGACTGGTTAGAGATGATAGAAAGGCAACAGTAACTCAAATAACCACTTGTTACAAACAAGATATGCAGAATACCATCTCTGAATGCACAACATGTCGAACCCTGAAGCAGATGGGCTACAGCAGCAGAAGACCACATCGGGTGACGCTCCTGTCAGATAAGAACAGGAAACAGAGGCTACATTTCACACAGGCTCAACAAAATTGGACAATAGAAGATTGGAAAAACGTTGCCTGGTATGAACAGCGATAGCTTTCCAGTGGACAGATATCATGACATTAGCACCGAATCCGTTCAGAATCAATCACCAAAAGAATCAGTTCGGTTCAGACGCGCTCTGTGTCAGTCTGCATCACGCTGAATCACACATGCACAGGATCATCAGCTTCTCGGTTCTCGAATCGTACACGTCCGACAGAAACTATATAAATATAGTTCCTGCTGAAGAACGCAGGTTATACAGGTCTGGAATGACTTGAGGCAGAGTAAATGATTGAACTATCCTGTTAAGAACCCTCAGGCATCATATTCCTTAAAATCTAAACCAATTCTGGGACACCATCAACCCCAGAACAAGGTCAACATCAGAGACCTCGTTCATCAACGAAACCTGATTAGAAATATTGACAGGTGAGAAATGGCACTGAGGAATCAGGTAGGAGGTGACATGGAGCTTCTTCATCATGAAAAACAGCTGTGACCATACAGTGACTCTGGATTAAAAGCCACGATGAGGAACTGACCCGTCACTCAATGCAAGACAAATGGGCATAGCGTGTCTGTATACATGTAAGCGCTCCCAACACGGTCAATACCAGCAGGTTGGACACAAGAAGGTCAGGGATAGAACAAAAGAGCAAAAGAGGTTCACCAATGTTTCTCACCACCTTCACTCTCTCTGTTTTCCTCAAGGGATGTCTGGAATCTGCCTCAAGGGAGCAAAAGATCTGGCTGCATTACTCAACCCATGACCCCATAACCTCAGTGCCTTACAAAGAGCAAGCGTCTTTTAAGAAAATGATGGATGACTCCTAAAGTATGGCTCTTCACTTGTGATTTATAAGGAGGTGGTCATATTTGCACTTCTTTTCCCAGCTAAAAAGACCAGCCAACCAGCCAAAGGTGGTTATCCGCCCTTAACTGGTTTAAACTTGTTGAACTTGTTTACCAGCCTGGTCAAGCTAGTTTTCAGTTGTTCTAGTTCATGTTCAGCTGAGAAGCCTAAAACCCCTCTTAAACCATCAAACTAGACCAGCCTGAGTGGTCAAGACCAGCTCATTGGAGTCAGAATCAAACCCAGTCCTGAGTAGGTTGAATCCAAGACAAGACTGAGACCAGAAGAGGGTCTTAATGATTCAGACACTGAACATATACATTTAAAGTCTGAGTGCGATGCAAACTGTGCAACAAACACAAAAATTCTGCACAGAATGGATCATATGCAAGAACCGGCACAGAGACGTATCCCAAGTCGAGTCAAGACCAAGTTTAAATGTTCCCGAGACCGTGACAAGATTGAAAGCATGAAAATATGAAAAACTCAAACTCAAGACTTACTCCTTCCATACTTCAGCACTGTTGACTGGTGGGCCAATCAAGAAGTTGTTTAAACAACTGATTCTTTACCTTGATGTTCACATTTTTTAACAATAACCAATTTCCAACCAGGAGAATATGTACTTCACTAGGAAAAAATGTTGGTTTGCTTTGTTAAACCTAAATGTATTTATAAAATAACAGATTTCTGAAAAACTCAAACTCAAACAATTAAAGCTTTTGTTGCTTAGTTGAGTGTTGATTAATTTTGGTATAACCGTAATGGATCATTGTAATAAAGGGCATTTTATTGAGATTGCTATATGATTCATATTTATAAGAGATCTTTCTGGTTTGGTGTCAATTTAGAGGTACTAAAGACTCACTGATGGGGGCTGTAGGGGGACGAGAAAGGTTGAGAAACACTGTTCTACTACTGCATTCTTCCCCATTCTGCCGTGCTAATTAGTTTTTTGCCCCAGGGCCAATCCATCATAACTGATTGATGCAGATCAGATTGAGAGATATTCAAGATCTATTCTGTGTGACTTGTGTTAGCGTGTGATTACTCATATCTTCAACTTTCATGTGTCAGCGTTTTGCACTTAAGTTTTATAATTCCTACGGGCAAAGAAGCTCAACTAACCGTAGAGCTCAACAGGCTGCCCAGGGCGTAAAAGAGCAATGGAAAAGTACAGACTCCAGAGAGCTGTGATCTAGGTCAAAGACTATTGCGTAACACATTGACAGGTTCGAACAATTACATTCATAGTTTCCCTCAGATAACCTCAAAACGGTTACTTTGTGATGAACCTAATGTTACTTCCCTTTCATACTTTCGTACACATTTTGACATTTTTTCCATCACTAGTCCATTTCCTTGTCAAAATCAAAATTCACCCAAGTGCTTCTGCCGTATAGTTTGAGTTTTTTATTTTATTTTACTGAATAATGGTAAGTTTGAAACTGTTGTAATGTTGGGGAAAACTATCATTGCTTTCAAACTAGATCTTGCAGTAACTGAGAGTTTGTGTGTGTGTGTGTGTGTGTGCGTGTGTGTGTGTGTGTGTGTGTGTGTGTGTGTGTGTGTGTGTGTGTGTGTGTGTGTGTGTGTGTGTGTGTGCCACGCGTGACTTATTTAATGGATCATTGAATAGTAAGATTTTATAACTTTATTGTACCTAGCATTAGCTTATAGAATTGAAAATCAGTTCCAAAGCAACTAAAGCAAATTAAGTTACTAAATTACCAATGAGTAGCAATGTAACACACACACACAAAGGAGACAAAATGAGATGTTTATGTACAACATATATATCTCTAATTTATAAAAATTACTTAATAGTAAGATACAGCCCCTTTAAAAAGCTTTATTTTAGTTAGCATTAGCTTATAGCTTAAGAAGCGACATGTTCAAAGTAGGTTGAGATGATTGCAGCTATTTTGCATTAATATAATCTAGCTTTTACAGCAACATGCAACTTATCACCAACATGTAGCAATGCAACGCAATAAAATGTTATTGTGACAAAATGCTATGTATTTGTAACAAATAAACATCCCTAACTATATCTGATAATAAGGTATTGTCAATTTGAATGGCACTAGTATAGTTACCATTAGCTTATATCTTGAGAAGTGGAATTTTCAAAGTAGCTTAAGATGACATCAGCTGAGTTGGGCTAAAAAAAAAAAAAAAAAAAAAAATTCCTAGCTTTTACAGCAACAAGCTACTTTTTACTGATGCATAGCAATGTAGGGTGATAAAATAGTTTGAGACAAAATGAAATGTTTATCTCTATTTTATCCAATAGTAAGATGCTCTAGTTAGCATTAGCTTACTGTAGCTAGCATTAGTTTAAATAAAGGTCGACTTTTTTATCAATTAGTAGCAATGTAATGCAAAATGTTGTAGCCACAAACCAAGATGTTTTGTGCCACATGTACATCTCTAATTACATATCTGAAACATATCTGTATTTTTATCAAATAATGTTGACAATATTAGATATACAGTAAGATAATATACTGTGTATTTCCCAGTTAAAGAACATTACTGTAGTTACCATTAACTTTTAGCTTGAATTAGTTTCAAAGTAGCTTTTCCAATACTGCACTGATGTGAGGTAGAATTATGTTGCACAATTTTCAGGATTGTGATGAAGTTTAGAGTCAGGAAAATTGAAAAAAGGCAGTGTGAGGTTATTGACATGACAATGTCGATAAAGTCATTGCTAGCCAAACAAATGGGATTGAAACCACACTTCTGAAACCACACAGCCCAAGTCGTTTGTTTGGACAGCAGTGCTCTGTGGGTGGGGACGGTCTGTCTGATGAAGACCATTTAAGCCAGATTTTGAGGTGTGTTCTCTCTAACTTCCTGACATCCTCAACTCCATCAGTGTCTCGTTTCGGAATAAAAGGGTTTGTAGCACTATATTAGAAAATATCAAACATCAAGGGAATGCAATAATGACTCCAACCATACAGTAGTTAAATCACAAGTCAAGACATCTGCTCAATGAGTAATAGGATATGTTGTAATTGTAATATATACAAATGCACAATTGCATTAAATGTGGATTGTTTGACTTAAGATATGGCACATTCTAAAGTGGGTTTTAGACAATTATAGTATGCAGCAGCAGCATGTAAAATTACATTATATTTCCCTTGCTGTGCTCAGTTTAAAGAAGCTGGTCATTCAGCACATGTGTTTTGTCATGTTACTGTCTCATACCTCCTGTGGAGAGGTTTGACAGTTTTGAGGTGAAGGTCGTGCTCTTGGGGTCAAAGGTTAAAGGAGAAACCATGCTAGAACAGGGTTTAAACTTAATGACTCAAAGATGGATTTTTCTTTACTGTGTACCTGCAATCTGAGCTGGTTTTAGTCACTGAAGACCACATATCACATTTTACACAACTGGAGTTGCTTCTATTTGTATCTCATCAGTTGAGCATTTTGTTATCTGTTGTAACAAAAAAACAAAAAAAAATTACACACCCTCATGCTGTTCCAAACTCCCCATATGGCCAAAAAATAAATGGCCAAAATATCATTTTAAATGTATGCTGTAACCCACAAAGCTAAACAAAATCTATTAAGGTTCAACATTCATAAAACAGACAACATATAAAAATTTCA
This sequence comes from Carassius gibelio, assembly GCF_023724105.1. Lineage (NCBI taxonomy): Eukaryota > Metazoa > Chordata > Actinopteri > Cypriniformes > Cyprinidae > Carassius > Carassius gibelio. The sequence goes on from NC_068394.1 coordinate 17,511,731, forward strand.
GGAAACCACACTTACCTACTTTTAGAGTTTCATTATTTACATTTTAATTCAAAGGTGCTCAAAGCGGTTACAAAACAATAAATACTTGTAATAAATCCACCGAGACAAGGTGAAGTAGAACTCGTATACAGATTTATTTCCAAATAAACTAAACAGACCATGACTTGATTTGACTTCGTACATGAACAAACTCACCTAACAGGGGTTAAACGACCAAAGCTAGCCTAATGACAACAGTAACATGAGAGCCATTGATACACAACACTAAATGACTAAACAAGGAACACTTTAAGAACACGATCAAGACAACAACACAAAACAGAACTAAGAACCACATGACCAAACAACAAGAAAAATAGCAGGATTATACAAGGATGAAGGAAACAATAAAAGACAAGATGGGAATTTAACCCAACGTGTGTGTTTATTAGCAGTTTTGAAGCAATGGGTAATGGCAAATGAGTTTGAGTAAATAATAGACAGTCTTGGGTGAACTAATGAAGATACTGGTGA